>NW_016910420.1:0-616 GCF_001483705.2 Eufriesea mexicana
TCTAGCAGAACATATTTCAGGAGAGTAGAGCGCAGAAATCCATAGAACCGCTGTGCATAGCTCCAAAATCGAAGGTACCCTCCCTTACGCTAGCAAACCTGACCCAATCAAACGTAACATATTCCAGCCGAACACGCAGCGGCCACAGTTTCCGGAATTCCCGGAGTAAGGCATGGAATATTAGATCACAGTAGAGGGCAGAAATACACCCAATTGCGGTGTACAGCTCAAAAGTCCAATTCATCCTGTCCTAGCCAAGCCAAACATAACATAACTGAACGCGATGTGCCTCAGGCTGACGTGCCGGGAACAATATTGTTGGCCTCCCAATAGAAAAGCAGAATACACTAGAACACTGTAGAGTGCAGAAAGCCACCGAATAGCAGTGTACAGCACAAAGGTTAAAGCCAACCTAACCAAACATAGCTGTACCTTACATATCCAAATGTATCATAACTCAACCAAACGTGCCACGACCACCATTCCTGGCCCGCACAGAGAAGAGCGTTTGAGATTATAGCAACGCAGAGCGCAAATATCGACCGAATTGCCGTGTATAGCGCAAAAGTCAAAGCCACACCGGCTAACGTAACGTAACCCAACAAAACGTGCCACG
>NW_016910420.1:960-63710 GCF_001483705.2 Eufriesea mexicana
TCTATCAAAACCTAAGGGGCCGCGACCACTATTGCTGGCTTCCCTAGAGCAAGGTGTAGAAGATCACAGTAGAGCGCACGGAACCACCAAATAGCTGCCTATAGCACAAAAGTCAAATCCATTCTAACCGAACTTAACCTAAGCTTACCGATCTGATCGTAACATGACTCAAGCAAACGCGCCACTGCCACTATTGCTGGTCTCCCCAGACACAAGCGGATGCTACGGGAGCAACATAGGGAGCAGGCATCGACCGAATGGCAGCGTATAGCACATAAGTCAAAGCCATAGCTACCAAGCTTAACCCAACCTAGCACAACCAAGCGTAACCTATCTCAACCAACCCTGCCACGACCGCTATTACTGGCTTCCACATAGACAAGCAGATGCCAGTAGAGCAATGCAGTGCACAGATTTCGACCGAATAGCAGCTTATAGCACTAGGGTCGAAGCTACACTATCAAAACCTATCCGAAAAGAGCCATGCCATGCGTAACCTGACTCAACCTTGCGTGCCGAGACCGCCATTGCTGGCCGCTCCAGAGCCAAGCAGAACATACTAGAGCACAGCAGCGCGGAGAAATCCATCGAATGGCAGTGTATTGCACAAAAGTCAAAGCTGTGCACTCGTAGCCTGACCAAACGCAGCATAACTAAACGTAACGTATCGAAGTCAGGGGTGCCACGGCCATTATTGCTGGCCACACCAGAGCCAAGCAGAGTATATGAGAGCAGAGTAGCACACTGATATATACCGAATAGCAGTGTACTGCATAGAAGTCAAAGCTGTCCTCTCCTAGCCTAACCAAACGGAACATAAACATACACAACGTGCCACAGCCTAACGTGCCGAGATACGCTACAGCTGGCCTCCACGAATCCAAGGAGAATATACTAGAGCTCAGTAGAGGGTAGGAATCCACCGCATGGAAGTTCTTAGCACAATGGTCAAAGCAATCCTTACCGAACATATCGTAACCCAACCAAACCAAACCTAGCATAACAGAACCAAACGTGCCACGACCACAGTTGCTGTCCTCCCCAAGCCAGGCAGAGCATATTGGATCACGGAAGACAGCAGAAATCCACCGAATAGCAGTGTACAGCGAAAAAGTCGAAGCTATCCTATCGTAACCTAATCACACATTACGCAACCATACGTAGCATAACAAAACCTAACGTGCCGCGACCACCATTCCTGGCGTAACGGGAGACAAGCAGGGAGTCACAGCGCACAGTGGAGCGCAGAAGACCAGAGTGTAGCAGTGTGTAGCACAAAAGTCAAAGCTGAGTCAACCTAACAAAGCATAACCTAACCGGACCAAACGGAATCTAACTCAACCTGACGTACCGCGACCACTATTGCAGACCTCCACAGGGCCAAGCAGGCTAGAGTAGAGAACAGTAGAGGACAGGTATTCACCGGCTAACAGTGTGTACCACGTAAGTCATAGCTATCCGAACCAAGCATAACTTAACCAAACCCAATCAACCGTGACACAACTGAACCTAACCTGCCGCGACCACTATTGCTGGCCTCCTGGGGGTCGAGCGTAGTATAGCAGAGCAGTGTAGAGGGCAGAAATCCACCGAATAGCGGTGTGTAGCACAAAAGTCTAAGCAATCCCATCCTAACCTGTCCAAACATAATACAACCAAACGTAAGCTAAACTAACACAACGTGCCTGGACCACTATTGCTGGCCTCCAAAGAGGAAAGCAGAATATGCTAGAGCACAGTAGAGCGCAGAAAGCCACCAAACTGCAGTGTACAGCACAAAACTCGGAGTCATCCAAACCTAACCTAACCTAACCTAACCTAACCCAACCTAACCAAATGTAGACAGACTGAACTTAAAGAGCGGCGACCGCTATTGCGGGTCGTCCCAGCGTCGTGCAAAGTATAATAGAGCACATTAGAGTGCGGAAATCCACCGAATAACAGTGTACATCACGAAAGCCGTATCTAGCCAAACATAACAGAGGCAACGTATCCTAACCAAACGTAGCATAACCCAACTTAACGTGCAGCAAACGCGATTGCTGGCCTCCCCAGAGACACGTGGAGCATACTAGAGCGCAGCAGAGCGTAGAAATTGACCGCATTGCAGTGTATATTGCAAAAGACGGAGACATGCTGACCGAGCATTGCCTAATGTAACCTAGCGAAACGTGACATAACCGAAACAAACGTACCGCGAACTCTACTGCTGGCATCCCCACAGACAATCAGAATATGATAGAGCACAGTAGAGCAGAGAAGTGCACCGGATAGCTGTGTATAGCGCAAGAGCCTAAGCTACACTATCCTAAGTTAACCAAACCTATCATAGCCAGACGCGACATACCTCACACAAACGTGCCGACACCGATACTGCTCTCCACCCAAAAGCCAAGCAGAACAAACTAGAGCGCAGCAGAGCGCAGGAATCCACCGAATAGCAGTGTATAGCACAAAGGTCAAAGCCATCCTAACCAATCTTTACCCAACCTATACTAACCGAATGTGACATAAGCCAAACGAACGTGCCACGGCCGATACTGCTGGCCTCCGAGAGGCAACCAGATGCTAGTAGAGCAATACAGAACGCAGATATCGATCCAGCTGCAGTGTACAGCACAAAAGTCAAAGATACCCTAGCCAAGCCAAACGTGACATATCACAACCAAACGTGCCACGAGCAACATTCCTGGCCATCACAGGGAGAAGCAGAACGTCTTAGGACACAGTAGAGCGCAGAAATCCGACGAATAGCAGTACATAGCACAAGAGTTGAAGCTACCATATCCTAACATAACCAATCGTAACATAGCCGAAGGTAACCTGTCTAAATGTAACGTGCCAATGCAAAACGGGGCATATTAGTGGACAGTAGGGCTGAGAA
This sequence comes from Eufriesea mexicana, assembly GCF_001483705.2. Lineage (NCBI taxonomy): Eukaryota > Metazoa > Arthropoda > Insecta > Hymenoptera > Apidae > Eufriesea > Eufriesea mexicana. The sequence continues at coordinate 3,845 of NW_016910420.1, forward strand.
ATCCACCGAAAGCAGTATGCGGCGTAGAAGACAAAGGTACCCTATCCTAAACTAACCAATCGTAATACCACCAAACGTAACCAAGCTACACCTAACGTGCAGACACTACCATTGCCGGCCTCGCCAGAGCCAAGCAGAGCACATTACCGCACCGTACAGCGAACATATCCACCGAGCAGCAATTTATAACACAAAAATCGAATTTATCCTCCCCTAACATGACCAAATGTGACATAGCCAGGCGTAACGTAACCCAACCTTACGCGCCACGACCGCTATTGCTGGCCTCACGAAAGCTAAGCAGAGTATAGGAGAGTAATGTAGAACGCTTGAATCTAGCGAGCAGTAGTGTAAGTCACGAAAGTCAAATCTGTCCTAACCAAACGAAACCAAACGTAACGTAACCAAACTTAACATAACTCAACCTAACATGCCGAAAGAACTACTCCTGTCGTCCACGGAGAGAAGCAGATTGTGATGGCGCACAGAGGAGCGCAGAATTCCGAGGAATAGCAGTGTATAGCACAAAGGTCTAAGCTACAGTAACTTATCACAACGTAACCTAACCTGACAGAGCGTAATGTAACTTAACCTAACGTGCCGACGACACTATAGCTTGCATCCGCAGAGCCAAACAGAATATACTGCAGCCCAGTAGTTCGCAGTAATCCACCGCATTGGATTGTGTAGCACAATAGTCGAAGATGTCCTTACCTTACCTTTCCTAACTTTACCCAACCGAACGTAGCCCAACTAAATATAACGTGCCTAGGCCACTATTGTTGAGATCCCCAAAGACTATCGGATGCTTGTAGAGCAACGCGGAGCGCAGACATCGACCGAATAGCGGTGTATTGCAGAAAAATCAAAGCAAGCCCTACCAAATTTAACCCAACCTAACCAACCCAAACGTACCAGGACGCTGCCTAACTTGCCGCGAACAACATTGCAGGCGACCCCAGGGACAAGCAGATTACGATGGAGCACATAAGAGCGCAGAACTCCATATAATATCAGTCTTGAGCACGAAAGTCAGAGCAATCCAAACCAGACCCAACATAACCAAACCTAGCCAAACGTAATATAACTCAACCTGTCGTGCGGTAATCAGTATTGGTGGCCGCCACAGAGCCAAGGAGAACACAGTGGAGTGGAGGAGAGCACCGGAATCCAAATGCCGCAGGGTACAGCAGGAGAGTCAAGGCTATCCTAATCTGATCCAAATAAACATAACATAACCAAACGTGACATAATTCATGCTAATGGGCCGCGGCCGCTATCTCTGCCCTCCCCACAACAAAGCACAGCATACAAGATCACAGTAGAGCGCACAAGTCCACCGAACAATTTTGTATACCACGAAAGTCAATGCTATCCACACCTAACCCAGACAAACATAATGAAGCCAAACGAAACCTAAGTCAACCTAACGAGCCCAGACCACCATCGCTGGCCTCCACTGAGCCAAGCAGAGTATAGTAGGGCCAGGCGGGGCGCAGGAAGCAACCAGATAGCAATGTATAGCACAAAAGTCAAAGATATCCTATCCTAACTGTACCTAACCTAACCTTATCAAGCGTAGGAGAGGTAGGCCTAACAAGCAGAGACCTCTACTACTGGACTCCCCAGAGCAAAGCAGAGCATATTAGGGCACGGTAGAGCACAGAAATCCACCGAACAGCAATGCATAGCACTAAAGTCAAAGCCATCCTAACCAAACGTGCCCTAATGCAACATAACCAAATGCACCCTAAACCAACCTGTCATGCTACGATCGCGATTGCTGGCTCCCCAGAGTCGAGTAGGGTGTAGTAACGCTACGAGGATCGCAGAAATCCACAGAATAGCAGTGTGTGGCACAAAAGCAGAAGCTATCCTATCCCAAACTAACCAAGCATAGCATAACCGAACACAACATATGTCTGACCAACGTGCCGAGACCACTATTGCTGCCCTCCTTAGGGCAAAGCACGACATATTAGACGAGACTAGAACGCAGAAATCCACAGAATCACAGTGCATAGCACAATAGTAGATGCTACCCTATCCTAACGTAACCAAGCGGTACATAACCGAACGTAGCCAAGCTCGTCTTAACGTGCAGAGTACACCGTTGCTTGCCTCTCCAGAGCCAAGCAGAACATACTAGAGCCATGTAGGGCGCAGTAATCCACCGCATTCCAGTTTAAAGTGCAAAGGTCAAAGAGATCCTAGCCTAACCTGGCCAAAGATGAAAAAACCCAACGTAACCTATCTCAACCTAATGTGCCACGACCACTATTGCTGTCCTCCCGGGAGTCGAGCAGAGTATAGTAGAGCAGCGTAGAGCGCAGAAACACACAGGATGGAAGTGTGTATCACAAAATTCAATGCTACCTTCTCCTAACTTATACATACGTAACATAGCCGAACGTAACTTAACTCAACAAATCGCAGCACGACCACCGTTGCTGGCAACCACGGATACGAGCTAATTAAGGTAGAGAGCTGCTGAGCGCAGGAATCCACCAGACAGCAATGTGTAACACGAAGGATGAAGCTGTCCAATCCTAACCCTGACTAACGTAACCCAACCAAACGTAGTCTAACTCGGCCTAACGTGCCGAGACCACCATTGCTGGCCTCCCCAGAGACAGGCCGAGCATACTAGAGCAGAGTAGAGGGCAGAACTCCACCGAATAGCAGTGTATAGCACAAGGGTTAAAGGTAACCTAACCTAACCTTACCGAACATGACAACCAAACGTAACCGAACTCATCGTAATGTGCCTAGACCACCATTGCTGCACTCCCCATTGCTTAGCAGAGCATATTAGAGGAGAGTAGAGCGCAGAAGTCCCCTAGAGTGGCAGTGTATTGCTCAAAAGACAAAGACTTCCCAACCTAAACCAAAGAAACCTAACCTAACCAAACGAAATCTAGCACAACCTATCGCGCCGCAGCCACAGTTTCTGGCCTCCCCAGAGAAAAGCAGAGAATATTAGATCACAGTGCAGCGCAGAAATACGCCGAACAGCAGTGTATAGCACAAAAGTCGAAGCCATCGTCACCAAACCTAACCTAACATAACCTAACAAATCGTTACGACACACAACCTGCCGTGCCGCGACGAGTATTGCTGGTCTCCGCAGAGCGAAGCAGAACGTAATAGAGGAGAGTAGAGCGCAGACATCCATGGAATCGCAGTGTAAAGTGGAAAAGTCGAATGTACCATAGCCTAACGAGTGCTAACGTAAACAGGCCAAGCGTATCCTATCCCAAAATATATTGCCGAGGCCACCATTACTGATTTCCCCGGAGACATCCTGGGCACAATAGAGCACTGTAGGGCGGAGAAATCCACCGAATAGCAGTGTATACCACGAATGTCAAATCTCTACAAACCTACCCAAACTAACGTAAAGTAACGAAACGTTACATGACTAAACCAAACCGGCCGAAACCACTTTTTATGGCCTACAAATAGCCAAGCAGAATATACTAGCGCACAGTAGAGTGCAGAATGGCGCGAAATATAAATGTATAGCACAAAAGTCAAAGATATCCTGACCTACCCTGGCCTAACCTAACGTAACTGAACGTATAATAACTTAACGTAACGAGACGAGACATCAACTGCTGGCCTCCCCAGGGCCAAGCAGAACATATTAGAGCAGAGTAGGGTTAACAAATCCACCGAATAGCATTATGTAACACAAAAGTCAAAACCACCATTAGCAAACGTAACCTAGCCTCACCAAACCAAACGTAACCGAACTCTACCCATCGCACCACGACAGCTATTACTGGTCTCTCCAGAGCCTAGCAGACTGTAGTAGGGCAATGCAGAGGGCAGGAGTAAACCGAGTAGCTGTGTATAGCGTAAAAGTCAAAGATATCCCATCCTAACATAGCCAAGCGTACCAAAACCAGGCGAAAGGTAACACAACCAAACGCGTCGCGACTACCGTTTCTGTCATTCCCAGGTCAAAGCATGCAGTATTGGATCGCAGTAGAGGGCAGTAATCAACCGAATTGCAGTGTATAGATCAAAAGTCTGAGCTACCCTAATCGAACGTAGCTTCACACATTCTATCGTGCCGCGTCCACTATTGCTGGCAACCACGGAGCCAGGCAGAACTTATTAGGGGGAGCAGTGCGCAGAAATGCATTATATCTCAGTGTACAGCCGGTAAGTCAAAGATATCCAGACCTAACACAAACCAACGTAACTTAACCTAACGTAGACAAACTCACCATAACGTGCCGCGAGCACTACTGCTGGCATCCCGTGCGTCGAGAAGAGTATAGTAGAGCAGTGTAGAGCTAAGGGATCCACCCAATAGCAGTGTGCTGTACAAAAGTCAAAGCTATCCTATCCCAACCTAACAAAACGTAACTTAACCAAACCTAACATAACTCATCCTAACGCTCCGATACCACTATTGCTGGCCTCCCGAGAGTCGGGCAGAGTATTGTAGAGCAATCCATAGCGCTGGAATCCACCGAAGCGCAGCGTGCAGCACAAAAGCCTAAACCACCCTATCCTAACTTATCCAAACGAAACATCACCTATCGCAGCATAAGACAGCCTAACGTGCCGAAAGCAACACTGCTGGCATCCAGATAGCGAAGCAGTATATACTGGAGCACAGTGGAGTACAGAAATCCAGCATATAGCGGTGCATTGCACAAATGACAATGCCATCCTAAGGAAACTTAGCCTACCCATACCTAACCAAGCGTAACCAAACTCAACCAAACGTGCAACGACCACAGTTGCTGGCCTCCCGAGAGGCAGGCAGAGGCTAGTAGAGCAATGTAGGGTGCAAATATTGTCCGAATAGCAGTGTATAGCACAAAAAGAAGGCTATCCTAACCAAACCTAACCGAGCCCAGACAAGCCAAACGTAACCTAGCGTAACCTAACGCAACGAGACCACTATTGCTGGTCTCCGCAAAGCCAAACAGAACATAATTGAACACAGTAGGGCGCAGAAATCCACTGTACAGAAGTGCATAGCACAAAAGATAGAACTAGCCTATCCTATCCTCAGCAAACGTACGTAATCCAACGTAACCTTACTAATCCTGACGAGCCGAGACAACTATTACTGGCCACCCCATCGCAAAGCATTGCATATTAGAGGAGAGTGGAGCGCATAAGTCCAAAGAATGTCGGTGCATAGCACAAAAGTCAGTGATTTCCGGAACGAAACCGAAGATACCTTACCTAACCAAACGTAACTCAACCCAACCTAACGCGCCGCAGCCGCAACTCCTGGCCTCCCGAGAGCAAAGAGGATAATATTTGATCACAGTAGAGCCTAGAGATCGACCAAATAGCAGCGTACTGCACAAAAGTATATGCTATTGCAGCCAAACATGACCAAACCAAGCGTAACCAAGCGTAACATGACTCAACCCAACGTGCCGCGACCACCGTACCTGGCGTCCCCAGAGACAAGCAGAGCCTGATAACGCACAGTGAAGCGCAAAAGACGAGACAATAGCAGGGTGTAGCACAAAACTCAAAGCAGTCCCAACCTAACCAAACATAATATAACCTAACCAAACGCAATCGAGCTCAACCTACCATGCTGTGACCACCATTGATAACCTTCCGATAGTCGAGTAGGGCATAGTAGGGCAATGAAAGGTGCAGAAATCCACCGAATAGCAGTGTATAGCAGATAAGTCAGGAATCGCAGTGCATAGCGAAGCAGTCGAAGCTACACTATCCTAACGTAACCAAACGTAACGTATCAGAGCGTAGCCTACCTCTACCTAACGTGCCGAGGACACTGTTGCATGCACCTCCAGGGCCAAGCAGAGTAAACTAGAGCAAAGTAGGTCGCAGTAATACAGAGCATTGCAGTGTATAGCACAAAAGTCAATATCATCCAAACCTTACCCGAGCAAACAAAGCCTAATCCGACATAGAGGGTCTCCACGTAATGTGCTGAGACCACTGTTGCTGGCCTCCCGAGAGTCGAGCATAGTATAGTAGAGCAACATAGGGCGCAGAAATCCAACGAATAGCAGTGTATAGCATAATAGTCATAGACATCCTAACAAAACTTAGCCTAATTTAACCAAACAAACCGTAACGTGCCTCATCTAAACATGCCATGACCACTATTGCGGTCCTGCACGGAGATGTCCGGAACATATTACAGCACACTGGTTCTCTGCCATCCACCGTATAGCAGTGCACAGCACCAAAGTTAAAGCTACTCTTTCCTAGGCTAATCCACCGTAACGACACCGAACGTAGCATAGCTCAAGCTAACGTGCCCAGACCACAATTGCTGCCTGCACAGATCCAAGCATGGCATATTAGAGCACAGTATAGCTCAGAAATATACGGAACAGAAGCGTATAGGACAAGAGGCAAAGCTAACCAATCTAGCTAACCTAAATAAACCTTACAAAACCGAACATAGTATAACTCAATGCAAAGTGCCGCGACCACTCTTCCTGGTGTCCCCGAAGACAAGCAGAGTTTGATAGCGCAATATAGAGCGCAGAGGTACATAGAATAGCAGTGTCTCTCTCAAAAGTCTAAGCTGTCCAAAACTAATCCAACGCAACCTAACCTAGCCAAGCGTAATCTATCACAACCTATCGTTCCGCGACGACCATCCCTGGCACCTACAGAGACATGCAGAGCATATCAGACAAGAGTAGGGCGTTGAAATCCACAGAATAGCATTGTATAGCGGAAAAGTTAAAGCCTTCAAAACCTAACCCATGCTAACCCAAACTAGGCAAACGCAGTCTAGCTCAACCTAACATGCCGCTGCCACGATTTCTGGCCTCATCAGTGCCAAACAGAACATACTAGAGCACAGTGGAGAGCTGGGAACCACCGAATGGCAGTGTATGCCACAGAAGTTAAAGCTAAACTTTCCTAACCAGTATCATAAACAAACGTAAAAGAACACAAGGTGACATGGCGAGACCACCGTTGCTGTCCTCTCCAAGCCAAGCAGAGCATATTAGAGCAGGGTTGAGCGTAGAAGTCCACCGAATAGCAGTGTCTAGAACAAAAGACAAAGCTATCCCAAACAAACACAGCATAACCTTATATGACCGAACGGAATCGAACCCAAGGCAACGGCCGCGACCGCCATTCCTGGCGACGCCGGACACAAGCAGATAGTGATGGCGCGCAATAGGGCGCCGAAGTTAATAGATTATCATTGTGTAGCTCAAACGTCAACGCTCTCCCAGCCTAACCTAACATAACCGAACCTAACCAAACGCAGTCGAACCCATCTTAACGTGCCGAGAGCACTGCTGCTGGCCTCCCCATAGCCAAGCAGAATATACTAGTACACAGCAGAGCGCATAAGTCCACCGAATAGCAGTGCATAGCACGAACGTCAATGCCACCCTAACCAAACTTAACCTACCCTAACAAAGCCAAACGTAACCTAACCCAGCCAAGCGTGTCACGACCACTATTGCTGCACTCCCCACAGGCAAAGAGAGTCTAGTACGGCATTGCAGAGCGCAGAAATTGCTCGAGCAGCTGCGTTCAGCACAAAGTCACAGCTGACAAACCTAACCCAACCTATCCATGCCAAACATAACATAACTCAACCTAACGTGCCGAGACCACAATTGCTCGTCCTCCATCGCCATGTAGAACATATTAGTGGAGAGTAGAGCGCTGAAATCCCTAAAATCGCAATCCATGGCACAATAATCGAAGTTACCCTCTCCCAATATAACCATACGTAACATAACCGGAGGTAGCATTACCCAACCTAATGTGCAGAGACCAGGGTAGCTAGCCTCCCCAGAGCCAAGCAGAATATACTAGAGCGCCGTAAAGCGCCGAAACCCACCGAATAGCAGTGTACAACGCAAAAGTCAAAGCTATCACTTCCGTATATATCCAAATTTAATATGCTCAGACGTAGCGTAACACAGCCTGGGGAGCCACGACCAGTACCGCTGGCCTGACGAGAGACAAGCAGAGCGTAGCGGAGCTATGTAGGACACTGAAATCGACAGAAGAGCAGCGTATAGCGCAAAAGTCAAAGCTGTCCCCACCAAACCCAACAAAACCTAACATGACCATGCGTATCATAACAGAGCCTAACGTGCCGAGAGCATTATTCCGGCATCCACAGTTACAAACAATGTGCGATCGAGCAATGAAGAGCGCAGAAGCCCATAGAATAGCATTGTGTAGCACAAAAGTCGAAGCTACCATAACATAACACATCATAACCTAATCTGACGAAACATAATTTAAGTCAACCTAACGTACCTCGACCACTATTGCCGTCCTCCCGAGAGTCGAGCAGAGTATAGTAGAGCAATGTGTAGCGCAAAGATCCACCGAATAGCAGTGTATGGCACGAAAACCGAATCTATACCGATGTAACCCAAGCAAACGTAACCTAATCAATCGTACCCCAACTCAACCTAACGTGCCGGGACCGTTATTGCTGGCCTCCCCAGTACCGAGCAGAGAATGCGAAGAAGTCGACCGAATATCTGTCAATAGCACAAAAGTAAACTCTATCCTGTCCTAACCTAGCCAAACGTAATATAAGCAAACATAACCTAACTTATCAGAACGTGCCGAGACCAGAGTGGCTTGCCTCCCCAGAGACAAGCAGAATATACCGGAGCACAGAAGAGAGCAGAAAGTGACCAAATAGCAGAGTCTAGCGCTATAGTCAGAGAAACCTCGAACCATCCTGACCTAAACTAACCTAACCAAACGTACTGTAACAAAATGTAACCTGCCGAGTCCAAAATTGCTGGCCTCCCCTTCGCCAATCAGAGCATATTAGGGTAGATTGGAGGCCTGAAATCCATAGAATCGCAGTGCCTATCGTAGCAGTCGAAGCTACCCTGTCCTAACATAACCGGAGGTAACATTACCGAACGTAGCCTTACCCTACCTGACGCGCCTAGACTACTATTACTGGCGTCTACAGAGTCGAACAGAATGTAGCAGAGCACAATAAAGAGTAGAAACACACCAAACAGCAATGTATACCGCAAAAGTCAAGGCTTCCCTAAACTAACCAAACATAGAAAAGTTAAACTTAACGTGCCGAAACCTGTACTAGGAGCCTCTCCAGAGCCAATCAGATCATATAAGAGCGAAGTAGAGCGGAGAAATCCACCAAGAAGCATTATGCAGCACAAGAGTCACAGGTAACCTATCCTACCCTAGCTAATGGTAACACAACCGAACGTAACTAAACACTTCCAAACGTGCCGCCACACCAACTGCTGCCCCCCCCCCCCTAATACAGGCAGAACGTGTTAGAGGAGAGTAAACCGCAGAGATCCATAGAATCGCAGTGCATAGCACAGCAGTCGAAACTGCCCTAACGAACGTATCATAACCGAACGCAGCTGGTGCGCCGAGACCATTATTGCTTGCCTCCCCAAAGCAAAGCCGAATATACTAGAGCACGGTGGAACGTAGATATACACTGTACAACGGTGTATAGCACGTATGCCGACGCACGCCAAACCTAACCAACGCCAACATAACCAAGCCGAACATAACACAACTCAAACTGCCGTGCCGAGACAACCATTACTGGCCTCACGAGAGGCAAGCAGGGTATATCAGAGAATAGTACGGCGAAGAAATCCATAGCATCGCAGCGAACAGAAGAAAAGTAAGATATATCCAAGCCTAACCCAAACAAACATAGCCTAACCCAAGCAAACATAGCCTAACCTAACGTAGACAAGCTCAACGTAACGTCCCGCGGCCACTACTTCCGGCTCCCCAGGGTCCATCAGATTAGAGTAGAGCGAAGTGGAAGGCCGGAATACACCGAATAACTGCGTATAGCACATGTGTCAATGATACCCTAACATAACCAGACCGATACTAGCCTAACGAAACGTAGAGCAACTAAACATATCGTGCCACGGCCACTATTTCTGTCCGCCCCAGAGCCAAGCAGAGCATATTACAGCACAGTAGATCTGAGGAATTCACCGAATAGCAGTATGCAGCACAAAAGTCAAAGGTACCGTATACTAAGCCAACCAATCATAACACTACCAAACGTATCAAAGCTCAACCAAACCTGCCGAGCGCACTATTTCTGGCCTCTCCGCAGCCAAGCAAGCATATTAGGGCACATCAGAGCGCAGAAATCCACGGCATAGCAGTTTATAGCACAAAAGTCAAAGCTATCCTATCCTGACCTAACAAAACGTAACATACGCGGACGTATCGTAACACAACCAGACGAGCCGCGACCAGCATTGCTGGCCTCCGAAGAACCGAGCAGACCATAATAGAGGAGAGTAGAGAGCAGGAATACATGGAATCTCCGTGTATAGCAGAAAGGTCGACGCTAACCAAACCTAACCATGGCAAACGTAACCTAGCCAAATGTATCCTATCTCAGCCTATCGTTACCAGACCTCTATTATAGGCTTCCGCAGGACCGAGCAGAACGGATTAGAGCACAGTAGTCCGCAGAAATCCACCGAATAGCAGCGCATTCCGCGGAAGTAGGATCTATCCGAACCTAACCCAGAATAACGTAACGTAACCAAACGTAACCCAACTAAGCATAACTGGCCGAGACCACCATTGCTGGTCTCCCCAGAGTCGAGCAGAGTATAGTAGAGAAATGAAGAGCGCAGAAAACCAACGAATATCAGCGTACAGCACACAAGTCGAAGTTACCCTAATCTAAACTAACCAAACGTACCCAAGCCATACGTAACGTAACTCAACTTAAAGCGCCGAGAGCACTATTACCGCCCTCCCCAGAGCCAAGGAGAGCGCATCGGAGCACAGTAGAGCGCAGAAGTCCACCGAATAGCAGTTTATAGCACGAAATTCAAAGCTATCCCGTCCTAACGTAACCAAACGTAACATGAGCGGACGTTAGCCATCTCAAGGTAACGTGCCGAGACCACTGTTGCTGTCCTCTCCAGAGCCAAGTAGAGCATGCGAAAGCACAGTAGAGCGCAGAAGTTCATCGAAAAACAGTACATTGCATGAAAGTTAAAGGAATCCGAACCTAACCCAAACTAGCATAACCTAACAAAACGCAGCATAACTTGACCTAATGAACCGAGAACACAATTACCGGCCTCCCCAGAGACGAACAGAGAGCTGTAGAGCAATGTATAGGGTAGAAATCTACCGAACAGCGGCGTAGAGTGCAAAAGTCAAAGCTACCCTAACCCACCCTAACCAACGGTAACACTAACAAACGTAGCCTAACAAAACCTATCGCGCTCTGACCACTCTTTCCGGCTTCCCCGGAGTCCAGCATTGTATAGCACAGCAGATTAGAGCGCAGAAGGCTACCAGATAGCAATGTACAGCACAAAAGTCAAAGACACCCTGACCTAAGCACGCTTAACCTATCCTCACCCAGCGTAGAATAACTAAACCTAACGTGCCGTGACCGCTATTGTTGCCCTCCCCAGTGCCAAGCAGGACATACTAGAGCTCAGTAGAGCGCAGAAATCCACCGAATAGCAGTGTACAGCACAAAAGTTATGGCTACCACAACCAAGCTTAGCCTGACCCAACATAACCGACCGAAATCTGATACAACATAACGTGTCGAGACCACTGTTTCTGTCCTTCCCAGGGGCAACCTGAAAACATTAAGGCTCTCTAGGTAGCAGGAAGGCACCTAATACCAGACTATTGCACTAAAGTCAAAGACATCCTCTCGTGGCCTAGCCAAACGAAACATTACCAAACGAAACGTAACTCAAAATATCGAGGCGAGACCGCTACTTTTTCCTCCCCAGGGTCAAGCGGATCACGCTAGTGGAGAGTTGAACGCGGAAGGCCATATAATCGCAGTGTATATCGGAACAGTCAAAGCTACCCAAGCCTAGCCCAAACCAACAAAACAAAGGAAAATATAGCCTGACATTATCTAACACGCCGAGACCGCAATTGTTGCCCACTGCCCCCCCCCCCCCCCCCCCCCCCCCCCCCCCCAAGAAGGACATACTATAGCACGGCAGAGAGCTGAAAACCACCGAATAGCTGTGTACATCACGGAAGATAAAGCTATCCTGACCCAGCATGTGTTATCCCAGCCTAAGCGAACGTAACCTGACTCAACATAATGACCCGAGATAACTATTGCTGGCCTTTCCAGAGCTAGGCTGTAAACATTAAAGCACTGTATGTAGCAGAAATCCGCCTAATAACAAACTATAGCACGAAAGTCAATGCTGTCCTCCCCTAACCTAGAGAATCGTAATATAACCGGACGTATCCTAACCTACACTGACGTGCTGCGACCACTACTTCTGGCCTCTCCAGAGTAAAGCGGGAAACGCTAGTGTAGGGTAGACCGCAGACATCCATTTAATCGGAGCGTATGTCGGAAAAGCCTAAGCAACCCAAACATAACCGAAACCAACAGAACATAGCCAAACGTAACGTGACTCAACCTAAGGTACCGAGACCGCCATTTTTGCCCACCCCAGAGCCAAGCTGGACATGCGAGAGCACATCAGGGCACAGGAACGAACCGAAGACCAGTGTACAGTACAAAAGTTAAAGCTGTACTTGCCAAATCTAGCTTAACCCAACATAACCGTACGTAGCACGACACATAACGTGCCAAGACCACCCTCGCTTGCCTTCCCAGAGCGAAGCTGAAAATATTAATGCACTGTATGGAGCAGAAATCCACCTAACCGCAGACAATTGCACTAAAGTCCAAGCTATCCTCTCCAAACCTAACCAACCGTAACATACCCGAACGTAACATAACTGAAAGTAACGTGACGAGACTACTACTTTTTCCCACCCCAGGGTCAAGCTGGATATACTACAGCATACCAGAGCGCTGAAATCCAGCGATAAGCTGTGTACAGCTAAAAAGTTAAAGCTATCCTTCCCAAACTTAGCCTGACCCAACCTAACCGAGCGTAACCTGACTCATCATAACGAAACGAGACCACTATTTCTGACCTTGCCACAGCCAAGCTGGAAACATTAGAGAACTGTGGGGCGCACAGGTACACATAATAGCAGACTATAGCAATAAAGTTAAAGATATCCCGTCCTAATCTAACCAAGCGTAATATAACCAAACGTAGCATATCTCAACCTAACGTGCCGCGACCACTATTGCTGGCCACCCCAGAGGCAAGCAGGACACATTAGTAAAGAGTAAAGCGCAGAAATCTATATGAACGCAGTGTATACCAGAAAGTCAATGCTACCCACAACTAACCCGAACCAATCGAAAATAACCGAACATATCATAGATAAGCCTAACGTGCAGATACCGTCATTTCTGCACTCTCCAGGACCAAGGTCGACTTACTAAAGCAGAGTAGAGCGCAGAGATACATCGAATAGCAGTGTACATCACAAAAGTTTATGCCATCCAGACCAAACTTTTCCCGACCCTACATAACCGATGCGTGCCTGCCACATCATAACGTGCCGCGACCATAATCGGTGGCCTTGACAGAGCGAAGCCGAGGATATTCAACACTATAGGGCACAGAAATCCACCTGAGAGTAGACTATAGCACTAAAGGCATAGCTATTCTCTCCTAACCTACAGAATTGTAATACAACCGAAGGAATCCTAACCTACCCTGACGTGCTGCGACCGCTATTGCTGCACTCCGCGTAACCAAGCAGGACATATTAGAGCACAGTCCATCGCGGAAATCCACCTAATAGCAACGTACATCACCAAAGTTAAAGCTATCCTGACCAAGCATTGCCAAGCCCGTGCTAACCGAACGCAATTTGTCCCAACATCACGTGCCGAGACTCCTATTTCTGGCCTTCCCAGAGTCAAGCTGATAACATTAAAGCGCTGTAGGGGACAGAAATCCACCTAATAGCAGACCATAGCACTAAAGTCAAAGCTATCCCCTTCTAACCTAACCAACCGTTACATAACCAAACGTAACATGACTCACGATAACGAGCCCCGACCACTAATCCTGGCCTTGCCGGATACGAGATGCGAACATCAGAGCACTGTAGAGCGCAGAAATCTACCTAGTAGAAGACTTTAGAACTAAAGTCAAGGCTATCCTCTCCTAACCTAACCAAGCGTACATGACAAAGCCTGTCCTATCTAAGAATAACGTGCCGAGACCTCTATTGCTTGCCACCCCAGAGCCAAGCAGAGCACACCAGTAGAGGGTATATCGCAGGAAGCCATAGAATCGCAGTGTATATCAGAAATGTCTAAGCTACCCAAGCCTAACCCAAACCAACTGATCATATCCGAACATCGCATAAATCAACCTATCGTTGCGAAGCCTCTATTGCTGCCCTCCCCAGAGCCGAGCAGGGCATACCTGAGCACTGTAGAGAGCGGAAATCCACCGAATACCAGTATAAGGCACAGAACTTACAGCTATCCTACCCAAACATGGCCTAGCCAAACTTAGCCTAGCGTAACCAGACTCAACATAACATACCGAGGCCACTATTGCTGGCCTTCCCAGAGCCAAGCTGAAAATATTAATGCTCTGTAGGGAGCAGGAATCCTCCTAACAGCAGACTATGGCACAAAAGTCAAAGCCATCCTCTCCTAACCTAACCAAACGTAACTTAACCAAGCATAACAAAACACAACATAAAATGCCGCCACCGCTATTGCTGTCCTCCACACAGTTAAGCGGGACACGCTAGTGGATAGTAAAACGCTGGGATCCATGTAATCGCACTGTATATCATGAAAGTCATAACTGCCCGAGCCCATCCCATACAAACCGGACATAACCAAAACATGACCAAACATAGCATGGCTAAACCTTCAGTGCCGAGACCGCTTTTGCTGCTATCCCCAGAGTCAAGCAGGACATACTAGAGCACATTAGAGTCCAGAAGTACACCGAATAGCAGAGTAGAGAACAAAATCCGTGGATGTCCTCTTCTAACCTAACCAAACGTAACACAACCAGTCGTAACCTTACTCAACCTAACGTGCCGCGAACGCTAGTGTTGCCTTCTACAGAGTCAAGCGGAACACTCCAGCGGAGGGTAGAACGAAGGAAACCATATAATCGCAATGTAAATCAGGAAAGTCGAAGCTACCCGAGCCTAACCCAAACCAACAGAACATAACGAAACATAGCCTGTCTCAGGCTAACGTGCCGAGACCGCTATTGCTGCAGTCCACAAAGCCAAGCAGGGCATACTAGAGCAGAGTAGAGAGCAGAAATCCACGGAATAGCAGTGCATAGCACAAAAGTCAGAGCATCCTAACCGAAATTATCCAAACCCAACCTAACCAAGCATAGCCAAGCTAAGCCACACGTGCCACGTCCGCTATTGCTGGCATCCTCTGCGAGAAGCAGATACCAGTAGAGCAACGCAGAACGCAGATATTGACCTAATAGCAGTGTATATCACAAAGGTCAAAGCTACCCTATTCAAACCTGTTCGAACCTTGCCAAGCCATTCGTAACATAACCTAACCTTGCGAGCCGAGACCGCCATTACTGGCCTCCCCAGAGCAAAGCAGATCTTGCTAGGGCACAGTGAAGCGCAGAAATTCAACGTACATCAGTGTATAGCACAGAAGCCAAAGCTGTCCAAGCTTAGCCCGAACAAACATAACCAAACAAAACGTAGCGTATCTCAAGCTAACGTCGCGAGACCACTACCACTGGCCTCCCCAGAGTAAATCAGAGTACAGTAGAGCAATGCGGAGCGTAGAAATCCTCCGAATAGCGGTGTATAGTTCAAAATTCAAAGATATCGTGACCTATCCTAACCAACCGTAGCATTACCAAACGTAGCCTAACAAAGCCTATCGTGCCATGACCACTATTGAAGGCCTCCACAGAGCCAAGCACGGTATACTGGAGCACAGCAGATCGCGGAGAGCCAGCAAATAGCAATGTATTGTTCAAGGGTAAATGATATCGTAACCTGACCTGACCAAGCCTAACACAATCAAACGTAGAATAACTAAACGTAACGTGCCGAGACCTCTATTGCTGGCCTCCACAGAATCCAGCAGAACATATGATAGCACAGTAGAGCGCAGAAATCCACCGCATTGAAGTGTAAGGCTAAAAAGTAAAGAATATCCTAACAAATCCTGACCTATCCTGACCAAACCAATCGCAACCAATCCCAACCTAACGTGTCTAGCCCCTTATTGCTGGCCCCCCATCGCAAAGCAGGGCATACAAGAGGATACTATAACGCAGAGGTCCACAGGACGGCGGTGTACGGTACGAAAGTCAATGACATTCCAACTTAACCGAAACAAACCTAATATAACCAAACGTAACATAACACAGCCTAACTCTCCGCGGTCACAATTTCTGGCTTTCCCAGATCAAAGCAGGTAATATTAGATCGAAGTAGAGCGCGGAAATCGGCAGCATGGACGTGTACAGCACAAAAGTTAATGTTACACTATCTTAACCTAACCAAACGAGACATGAGTTGGCGTTACGGAGCGCAACCCGACGTGCCACGACCGCTATTGCTGGCATAACGGGAGCTAAGCAGAGTATAGCAGAGCAATGTAGATCGCTGAAATCGTCCGAATAGCAGTGTATAACACAAAGGTCAAAGCTACCATAGCCAAACATAGCCAAGCCTGACTAAACCAAACGTAACGTAACTAAACCTAACGTGACGAGAGCAGTACTCCTGGCGTCCACGGAGGCAAGCAGAAAGCGATAGCGCACAGAAGGGCTCAAAAGTCCACATAGTAGCCGTGTGCAATGCAAAAGTCAAAGATATCGTAACATAACAAAGCGTACACTGAACCAGCCAAACGCAACCTGACTCAACCTAACGCGCCGCGACCACTGTTTCTAGCTTCCCAAGGGTCGCGCATAGCATTGTAGGGCAGCGAAGAGGGCAGAAATCCACAGAATAGAAGTGTATAGCACAATAATCAAAGCCATCCTAACCAAGGTTAACCGAACCTAACCAAACCGATAGTAGCCTAGCTAAACCAAACGTGCAATCACCATCATTGCTTGCCACACCAGACACACGCAGTTGGTAGTACAGCAATGTAGAGCGCAGGTATCAACGGAATAGCTGTGTACAGTACAAAAGTCAAAGCCAAGGTAGTACAGCAATGTAGAGCGCAGGAATCAACGGAAAAGCTGTGTACAGTACAAAAGTCAAAGCCATCCTGACCAAACTTAGACTAACGTAACATAACCAAACGCAACTTGTCCCAATCAAACGCGCCACGACCGCTATTGCTGGCCTCCCAGATTGAAGCAGAACATATAATAGCACAGTAGATGGCTGAAATCGTCCGAATAGCAGCGTATATCACAAAGGTTAAAGCTACACATTTCTTCACGTGGGGGAAATCTTCCAAGGACACCCAGCCACCTAAGGAGAGCGGGCGGGGTTATGTGTGATTTTTACCCACGAAAACCACCACGATGGCCAGCACTTCGCATTTCGGTGTGCCCTGGACTTCGCGGCGACGCAATTGCCAGGGCGCCCCCGCGAAGCTACAGCAGCTCCCTCCCAGCGAGACGGGAAGTCGCACACGAAACGATCATGTCATGCGCGCGGGACGGGACGATAACAGGCACGCACTGCAGGCATACCACTGCACCGCAACGCACGCATACCCTGCGGACGCCGCGCGGCCTCCTCGCGACGCCGCGCGCCCGGACAATGGTCTCTCGAACAGACGGACCCCCACCCGCCAGCCCGTGGTCACACTTACCCAGGTTGCAACGGGAGAGAGAGACGGACTCCCCAGCCGTCGGTACATAGTCGCTCACGAAGGCGGAGGTCTAACGCGTTAACACATCCGGCAGTTCGCGCGCCGCCCACCGGCGCCGCGCTTGCAGCCCCCGCCACGCAATGCGCGATGAGCACGCCTTACGTTAGCGGGCCCCCTCCGCGGCCTCCTTCTGTAACACAACCGCCTCGCAGAAGCAGGCGACCGCACGCCATGCACCTAACATCTCCGTCGTCCGCGCCACGACGACGTAGAGTGAGTGATCCCGACCCACCGCGCAACAAAGTATCCGACGCTCGCGAGCCAACGCCGGACATTCCGCCAGAGTGTGCTGAGCAGTGTCCCGCCCTTCCCCGCAGTGACGACAACGCGTCTCACGTTCCCGCCCTATACGACGAAGGTACACCCCGAAGCTCCCGTGCCCGGTTATCACCTGTGTCAGGCGGAAAGTGTGCCGGCTGCCGCTGCGACCCCATGCATCCAGCACGGGGAACACAGCTTCGACCACCCGGTGCCGCCGGCTGCTCGGCTTCCTCAGCCGAGCTCGCCAGGCGGTCAACACGGTCTGTCGGACCCTTGGCCACAACGATACGGCCCCTTCTTCAGGAGCACCGCCGCCGCCAGCGTGTAGGAGACCGTAGATACGGGTCTCTCCCACCGCTTGCAGTTCGAGCGGCGGAACACCCGCCAGGACCATCCCAGCCTCGTGGGAAATCGTGCGGTAACCGCGCACGACCCTAATCGCCATCCTGCGAGCGACTCGCCGGGGAATCGCCAGAATGCGCAGACTGGCGACCAGGTCGTTCGCCCAGATCGGAGACCTGTAAAATGCCACCGAGCGAATGACTCCCGTGTAGAGACAGCGCAACCTCCCGTCTGGCCCTCCCAGGTTGTGTAGCAGGCGACACAGCGCCACCGCCATACCTTCCAGGCGTGGTTCCAGCGCCAGAAAATGTTCGTCGAACTTCCACTGGCTATCGAGGGCGAGACCGGGATGTTTCATCCGGTCGTGTGCATCGATCACGGCGTTCCCCACGCGCATCAAGGACTTTGGCGGCTTCCCGTGGCGCCGATGGCAAAACCACATTGCCTCGGTCTTCTCGGGGGAGATACTCAGATCCAGACGCTGGATGCTATTCGCGACGAGGGCCACGCCGATCTCCGCGTGCAGCGTGGCCTTCTCCCAACTCGACCCGGCGGCCATCAGCAGCGTGTCGTCCGCGTAACACGTCAGCCTCAGGACGCGGTGGACGGGAGTGCGCAACACGGTGTCGTACGCAAGGTCCAGGAGGATCGGCCAGAGTACCAATCCCTGTGGAACCCCGCAGTTCATCGGCCGCACGACTGTCATGTATCTTCCGGGATACTCGATCGTGCGCTCCACCAAATAGTCGCCGGTCACCGCCACCATGTGTTCGGGAGCCCTGTGGAACATCAGGGCACACCGGAAGGCGGCCCAGGGCAGGTTGTTGAAGGCGTTTGCGATATACACACCGACTTCCATCACCACCCCGCCCGGCCAACGGCAGCCAACGACATTGTACGAACGCGCTTAATCGCGTAGATCGTCGACGCCCAGGCGACAGCCTGGACGGCCATGGCGAAGAAGTCGCAGTCGAGGCGCCCCAGCGCCCATCGCGGCGCCGTGGCGTGCTTCCCGCTGGGTGGTTCCAGACAGGTGCGAGGAGTGTCGGCATGCATCATGGTGATATGCAGGTGGTCGCTAAGCGTTTCCACCTCCACCGCCACCCACCATCCTGTGGACACGCCGCACAGCTGCGGGCGATGTGAACCACAAGTCCACGATGGACGAGCCATTCCACCGGACGCACGTGCTTACGGAACACAGGTTGAGCAAGCGGAGATCCAACCCCGCGGCCCAAACTTGCAGGGCCTCGCCCCGAGCTTCTGTTCGCGGGGAACTCCACGCCACGGAGTGGACGATGAAGCCCCCAAGGACCAGAACCGGGCGAGCCATGTGTCCACTAAGGAAACCTCCGAGCTGGTCCAGGTACATCTCGCACGACGAGAGGCCCCGGTTCGGGGAGACATAGCACCCCACTACTACTACGTCATTCCTGGAGACCGCCAGGATACCCTCTCCGCTGTGAAGCAGCGTTGGTGCGGGTGTCCGCAGTAGTCCCCTGGCGATGATCGCCACGGTGCCGTCCCGATTAACGCACCACACCTCTTGATCGAGGATACGCTACGGCTCAGCCGTAACAGCCAGACCGACACCCAGCTCAACGAGAGTCTGCAAAAGCAGGTTCTGCGATTCCCGCGAGTGATTCAGGTTGGCATGGAGCCCCATGGTCGGCGTGAAATTTAGGCCGTGTCCATGGCCTCCTCCTGTCCCCCATTCTTTTGGGCCGGCTGCGGGCCTGGGCTTCGGTCAGTCAGCAGGCCCTTCACGGCAGCGATCGCGGAGGCGGACACGGCGCCTGCATTCGCCTGGCGAGCCGCGCATTTCGCCTTTGGCGGGTAGCACGCCTTGCTGCCCAGCCGGTGGTTGGAGTGGCGGCCGTGCCCGGCGCAAACCGGGCACTTGGGTGCAGGCGCACTACACGCACCTGCACGTTGGCCCTCCGTGCCACGCCTGAAACAGGTGTCGCTGCGGCTCACAGCGCTAGAGCATTCGTTCCTCGCGTGGCCGAACGCAAGGCAACTGATGCACTGGAGGCGCCGTGCCTCCAAGGCTACAACGCGGGCCGAAGTCCAGCTGACGCGGATCCGCTCGAAATCGACGGCATTTCCCGCTTCCGCGAGGGGACGCTGCACCCATACAGAGTCCAGCCCCGATGCGGAAGGCCGGATCACTCCGGTTCTTACTTCCGCCTCGTTGCAATCACCGACCGTGGCCAGGGTAGCTGCCACCTCGCGGGGATTGACAGAGTCGTCGAGGCCTGTCACCCTCAGCTCCGCTTTTTTGGTGGGAACCGTAACCCGCACGACGGTTCCCTCCAAGACTTCGCTCATTCGCCCAGCGAGAGCGGCGGCTCGCTGTGCGCCAACGGGACCATCGATATACAGCAAGAGACCGCCGGAAGCGGCCCGACGTGGGTGCAAGCCATCGATCCCGCTGTCGGCGAGATTTATAATTCCTCTTGCAGCGGAGGTGGTTTCCGCGCAAGAGAGACTCGAGCCCTCGAGTAGACAAGCCGCGACGGCTTCCGCTTTAGGACGGGGCCCTGCTTGCCGCCGCTCTTCACCTTATCGCGTCCGGGCGTCGCTCCTGTCTTCGCGGCGGTCGCGGGTAGCGCGCGAGCGGATCTCGTACCAGAGGCGCGGCGCCCCGTCATACCGCCGGCTCTCTTCGGCGCACTCGTAGGCACTCTCGCGGGCAGTTTCGGGGAAGCGGCCGTCTACCGCTGCGCTCGCTTCTCGCGTCTACCGATGATGAGGGACCAGCTGTCCTCTGCGTACTTCCCGGCTACGACGGTGGCTGCGACCGGTGCCTTCGCCGGGGCGTCAGCGTGCCCGTCACGGGAAGCGTCCGCGACAGTGCCAGCCGAGGCCGCCAGTAAAGGCCGCGCGCGCAGGCCGGCGGTGGAGCTCGCTTGACTCGGCGCTCGGGCCCGCGCAACCCGCCCGTCCGTCACGGGGAGCGTACGCACGGGCTCCTCGAACTTTGCGTTGATTCGGAGACTGAGTGCCGCGAGGGCATCCTCCATACCGAACTCGAGCGCTGGTGCCACTGCTCCGGCCCCACGGACGCACGCAAACTTCGAGCGGGCGCAAGGTCGACGATTACCCGCCTTCGCTCCAGAGCCAGCTCCGCGCGCCAGGAGGCGATCGCTGCCTGCAAGGAGGCATCGTTCTCCCGCAAGTCGGCTACCACCCCCTGCTGGGAGATATCCATCACCCGCAGACCGTCGATCTCCGTCATCAGCACGCGGGCCGTCTCCGTCATTGTCTCCTAGTCACGGCCGGCTGTTACATAGGGACTCATCACCCAGCCGGCCGAGTCTACCACCATGGCGCACATACGGAAGGCGCGAACGTATGGGCCGTGCAGGTTTTTACTCTTGTCTGCCATAGTTTCTATCCTCGCGCAATTCTCGGATATAACGGCAGACAGTTCCACAACAGACAGCGGGCGGTGAACACTGGCGTGCTCTTCCCCTGTGGGGAGGTTCGCCTTCGCCAGGCTTATGCTTGCGGGTTTCGGGGCGAGTTCGATATCCTCCATAGCATCGAATGGGTCATATTCCCCCACCACCGCCCGACGCGGGCGCATCGCCGTCTTCGAGGGGGAATCCCACGAAGACGACGTTTCGCCGTCGCCCGTGACGCGGACGGCACCAGCGAAGGAGGAGCACTCCCCCTCGAGGTCCGCCGGCAGCGCCTTTCGCAAGCTTCACCGGAGCCGCATCGAAACCACTAGCTATAACCGTACATTACCTCCTAGGTAAATTGTCAGGATTTCCCCGGATGGTTGTCACTGCACGGGTTGCGAGCCCCTGATCCGCCGCTTGCATTGTGCCGTGACCCTCGGCCCAGGTATCCCTCGCTGGGCAGGCGCGCGGTACCGCTGGAGACAATGGGCACCATCCCTAGCCAACCTGCGCCGTAGCGGCGTCTACAACTTCGTCGGTGCCAGGAAAAAAGAAAAAAAAGCTTCCAAACAAATTCAATTTTTATCGGCACCACGACACACTCCGCGACGCGAGGCCCCGGCCTCGTGCACCCACGCACCTCACGCACAGATTGGCACCAACACATGCGCCAGAAAACACACTTTTCCGCAGAAAATACCTCCGAATTGTAGGAGAGTCGTGGACACGCCCGTCTCGCTCGACATTCAGCGCGGCACTCCAGGTCAAAGCTGCCCTGTCCTAACATAACAAGGCGTAACGTTGACTAACGAAGCCTAACATAGCTTATCGTGCCCAGACCACTATTGCTGACCTACCCAGATTCGAGCAGAGAATATTAGAGCACAGTAGAGCGCAGAAAGCTACCAAATAGCAATGTATAGCACAAAAGTCGAAGGTATCCTAACCAAATCAGGCCTGACCCAACATAGCCAAATGTAGAGTAATTGAAACTAACGAGCCGAGACCTCTATTGCCGGCCTCCACAGAGCCAAGCTGAACATACTAGAGCATAGTGGGTCGCAGAAAATCACAGAGCAGCAGTGCATAGCACAGCAGTAAAGGATAACCTATCCAAACTTAGCCTAACCTAACAAAACCAAACGCAATCTAACTGAACCTAACACGCCGCGGCCTCTATTTCTGGCCACCACGGAGTCAAGCAGAGTATAATAGAGCAATCTAGAGCGCATGAATCCACCGAAAAACATTGTAGAGGACAGGAGCCTAAGCAACCCTATCCTAACCGAACCAAACGTAACATATCCAAACGCAACATAACTAAGCCAAACGTGCCGAGACCAATACTGCTGGCCTTCGAATAGCCAAGCAGAGTATACTAAAGCACGGTAGAGCGCAGAGATCAACCGGATAGCAGTTTATAGCGCAAAACTCGTAGGTAACGTATCGCAACCTAACCAATCATGCAATACCAAACGTAATCAAAATCAACCTAACTTGTCGCCACCAATATTGCTGACCTAGCCAGAGCCAAGCAGACCTTATTAGAAGGGAGTATGGCGCAGCTATCCATAGAATCGCGGTGTACAGCAGAAAATTGAAAGATATCCAAACCTAACACAAACATACATAACCTGGCCTAACGTTGAAGATCTCAACGCAACGTGCCGAGACCACAATTGCTGGCAACCTCAGAACCCCGCGGAGCATATTAGAGCTCAGCAGATAGTAGAGAGCTATCTCACTGCAGTGTATAGCGCAAAAGTCAGAGACATTCGGACCAAACCTGGTCCAACGTAACCTAACAGAACAAGACATAACCCAAACAAACGAGCCGCGAGCGCAACTGCTGGCGTCCCTCGACCTAGCCAAACCTTACCTAACCAAACGTAACATAACACAACCTAGCGTGCCGCGACCGCAATTCCTGGCGTCCAGGGGACAAGGAGAGTGTGATGTCACACAATAGGGCGCTGAAGTCCGTAGAATTGCAGTGTGTAGCACAAATGTCGTAGCTAACCCAGCCTAACCCAATAGAGCCTAACACAATCAAACGTAACCATGCTGAACCTAACGTGCCGCCATCACTACTGCTGTCCACCACAGAGCCAAGCAGAACTTATTAGAGGAGGCTAGGGTGCAGAAATCCATCGGATCGCAGTGTACAGCAGAATATTGAAGGGTATCGAAAAATGTAGAGCAATCTAGGGCGCAGAAATCCACCGAATAGCTGTGTATACCAAAGGTCAAAGCTACCCTATCCCAAACTAACCAGATGTGACAGAGCAGCGTAACCTAACTCAACCTTACGTGCCGAGACTACCATTGTTGCCGTTCCTAGTGATAAGCAGAACATAATAGAGCATAGTAGATCACACAAATCCACCGCATTGCAGTGCATAGCACAGCAATAAAAGATATCCTATCTAAACTTAGCCTAACCTAACAAAACCAAACGCAATCTAACTTAACCTAACACGCCGCGGCCTCTATTTCTGGCCTCCAGAGAGTCAAGCGGAGTATAGTAGAGCAATGTAGAGCGCATGAATCCACCGAAAAACAGTGTAGAGCACAGGAGCCTAAGCAATCCTATCCTAACCTAACCAAACGTAACATGACCAAACGCAACATAACTTAGCCAAACGTGCCGAGATCAATACTGCTGGCCTCCGAATAGCCAAGCAAAGTATACTAAAGCACGGTAGAGCGCAGAGATCAACCGGATAGCAGTTTATAGCGCAAAACTCATAGGTAACGTATCGTAACCTAACCAATCGTGCAATACCAAATGTAATCAAAATCAACCTAACTTGTCGCCACCAATATTGCTGACCTGCCCAGAGCCAAGCAGACCATATTAGAAGGGGGTATGGCGCAGCTATCCATAGAATCGCAGTGTACAGAAAACTGAAAGATATCCAAACCTAACCCAAACATACATAACCTGGCCTAAAGTAAAATATCTCAATGCAACGTGCCGCTACCACTATTGCTGGCTCTCCAAGGGACGGGCAGATTAGAGGAGAGCAAAGTGGAGCGCAGGTTTCTACCGAATATATGTGTATAGCGCGAAAGTCAAAGCTACACTATCCTAAGCATGCCTAATCTAACATGAACAAACGCGGAGTAATTGAACCTAACGTGCCCCGACCACTATTCTCCGCCTCCCCGTAGACAAGCAGAATATGGTACAGCACAGTAGAGCACAGAAGTCCATTGGATATCAGTGTTGAGCACATATGTCAAAGCTACCCTAACATAACCCAACCTGACCTAACCCAGCCGAAAGCAAATAATCTCAAACAAACGTGCCGCGACCAGATTTGCTGCCCTTCACAGAGCCAAGCAGATCTTAATAGGGTTGAGTACATGGCAGAAATCCACCGAAAAGCAGTACATAGCTCAAAAGTCAAATTCAGCCTATCCTAACCTAACCAAACGTAACAAAACCTTACGTAACGTAACGCAGACTAACGTGCCGTGACCTCTACAGCTGGCCGCCGCATATCCGAGCAGAATATACTAGAGCTCATTAGAGAGCAGGAATCCACCGAATAGCAGCGTATAGCACAAGAGTAGAAGATATCCTGACCTCATCTGACGTAACCTAACATAACCGAACGCAGGATAGCACAACATAACCTGCGGCAAACACCGCTGCCTGCGCCCCAAGGCCAAGCAGAATATAGTAGAACACAGTCGATCACAGGGATCAAACACACAATAGTTTACAGTACGAAAGTCAGAGTTAACCTGACCATACCTTCCTAAACTGTACAAACATTACGTGACATAGCTCAACCTAACCTGCCGACGCCACTATTACTGGCCCTCCCTGAGTGGGGCAGAACATATCAGAGGACAGTATAGAGCAGAAAGGGGCATATACAACGTACTGGAGGACAGCAGAGCGTAAAATTCAATAGAATCGTAGTGTGCGGCGGAAAAGACACAGACAACCAATCCTAACCCAAACAATCCTAACCAAACCTAACGTAGCCAAACAAAACATAACGTGCCGCAACCACAATTGCTGGCCTCCCCTGACTCTAGCAGATTATAGTAGAGCGCAGTAAAGTGTAGAAGTCCACCGAACAACAGTGTACAGCACGAAGGTGGAAGCGACCCTAACCAAACATAACCTAACCTAACCTAACCAAACCTAACCTAACCAAACGCATCCTAACACGACATACAGTGCCATGACCACTACTGCTGCCATTTCGAGTGCCGAGCAAAGTATGCTGGAGCACAACAGAGCGCAGAAAGTCGCCAAACTGTAATGTATAGCACAAAAGCCAAAGGTATCCTACCCTAACCAAACAAAGCCTAACCTAGACGAACGTAGAGTAACTGCACCTACCGTGCCGCGAACACAAATACTGGCTTCCCAAGAGACAGGCTGAATATCATAGAACACAGTAGAGCACAGAAGTCCATAGGATATCAGTTTTGAGCACGTATGTCAAAGCTATAATATCCCAACACAACCAAACCTAACGAAACTAACGATACATACTAGGGCGCAGTAGACTGCAGAAATCCACCGTATAGCAGAGCATACAACGGAACTCAAGTCAATCGATACCTAACCCATGCCATCGTAACGTAACCAAGCGTAACATAACACAAACCGACGAGCCGAGAACACTATTCCTGGCCTCCCCGTGGTCGAGCAGAGAATAGTAGAACAAAGCGGAGCGTAAAAACCCGCCGAACAGCCGCGTATCGCCCAAAGGTGAAAGATGCCATGTCCTACAATATCCATACGTAGCATAACCAAACGCAACATAACCTAACCCAACGGGCGGAGAACACTATTGCTGGCCTCCCCAGAGACAAGCAGAAAATACTACTGCACAGCAGAGCGCTGATAGCCACCAAATTGCAGTGCATTGCACTAAAGTCAAAGGCATCCTAACCTAACTTACCATATCCTAACAAAACCAAGCGTAACCTATCCCAGCCGAACGTGTACGACCACTATTGGTGGCCTCCCCAAAGACCAGCAGTGCATATTAGAGCCACGTACAGCGCCGTAGCCCACCAAATAGCGGTTTATAGCGTAAAAGACAAAGCTACCCTATCCTAACGTAACCAAGCGTAACATAACCAAACGCAACGTGACTTAGTCTAACGAGCCGAGACCAATGTTGCTAGGCACCACAGAGCCAACCGGGAATTACAAGAGCTGAGTAGAGTGCAGAGAGTCACCAAATAGCAGTGTATAGCACAAAAGTCAAAAATTTTCTAACCTAACCTGACCAAGCCTAACCTAACCAAACGTGGAATAACTGAACATACCGAGCCCAGGCCTCTATCACAGGTCTCGCCAGGGTCGAGCAGGGCATAGCAGAGCATTGGGGAACTTAGAAATCATAGGAATAGGCGTGTATAGCGCAAAACACATAGTTATCCATTCCTAACCTAACCAAATGTAACACAACCAAACTTAACGTTATTCAACCTAACGTGACTACACCACTACTGCTGCCCTCCCCAGAGCCGAGCAGAATATACTAGAGCAGAGGAGACCGCAGGAATACGGAGCATACAGGTGTAAGGCAGAAAGGCAAGAGTTACCCTAACCTAACGTAACCTAACCTATCACAACCAAACGTAACCCATCCATACCTAACGTGCCTATCCCACTATTGCTGGCCTCCACAACGCCAAGCCCGGCATATTAGAGGAGAGTTGTCCATAGAATGTCAGTGAATTTTACGAAAGTCGAAGATATCCCAACCTATCCCAAACAATCCTAACCTAACCGAGCGTAACCTAACTCAAAGAAACGTGCCGAGGGCGCTATTGTTGTCCTCCCCAAAGCAAAGCAGAGCACATTAGAGCGCAGTGGAGAGCAGAAATCCACCGAACAAGTGCGTAAAGCACGAAAGTTAAAGCTACACTAACCAGACTCATCCCAACCTAACCAATCTTACGTAACCTAACGTAATCTAACACAATCTAGGGTGCCGCGACCTCTATTGCTGGCCGCCCAAGTGCCATGCAGAGCATATTAGAGGAGAGTAGGTCGCAGGAAACCGTATAATCGCAGTGCATATCTGAAAAATCATTGCTATCCAAACCTTACCATTGCTAACGTAAACTGACCAAACGTAACCTAACACAGCCTGACATATCGCGGCCACTATTTCTGGCCTCCCCAGAACAAAACGGAGCATATAAGAGCACGGTAGATTGTAGATGTCCACCGAAAAGCAGTATGTAGCTCAAAAGTCAAAGGTACCCTGTCGTAACCTAACCAATCGTAACATTGCCAAACGTAACCAAACTCTACTTAACGTGCCGCCGCAACTATTGTTGCCTTCCCCAGAGCCGAGCAGAACATATTAGCGGTGAGTAGAGTGCAGCAATCCACAGAATGACAGTGTATAGCACGAAAGTCAAAGCGATCCTAACAAGACTAAGTCTAACGCAACCCAACCAAACGTAACATAACACGTCCTAACGTGCGGCGACCACTACTGCTGGACCACCGAGAGTCGAACAGGGTATAGTAGAGCAACACACAGCACATGATTCAACCGAATTGCCGAGTATAGCACAAAGGTCAAAGCTACCCTATTCTAACCTAACCAAGCGCAACATAACCAAGCGCACCTTTACCAAGGACAACGTGCCGAGACAAATACTGGTGGCCACACCACAGGCGAGCAGTATATACAGAGCACGTTAGAGCGTAGAAGTCCTAGGAATATCGGTGTACAGCATGAAGGTCAATGCTACGCTCACCTAACCTAACCAATCGTAACATCACCAAACGAACACTGATACAACCTATGCTACCATGACCACATTTGCCAGCCCCCGCATAGTCGAGCAGCATATAATATGGCTCAGTAGAGCGCAGGAATCCACCGTATAGCACTGTATAGCACAAAAGTGAAAGCCATCCTAACCAAACATATCCTAACCTAACCAATGCAAACGTAACGTCACTCAATCAAACGTGCCAGAAACGTTATTGCTGGCCTCCCTAGAGCGAAGCAGAACATATAATAGCACAGTAGAGCGGAGAAGTCCACCGAGTATGAGTGTTTAGCGCAAAAGTTAATGCTATCCCATCCCAACGTAAGCAATCGTAACACTACCAAACGTAACAGGCCTCAACCTAACGTGCCGCCACCAATATTGCTGGCCTCCCCAGAGACAAGCAGAACACATTAGAGGAGAGTAGGCCGCAGATATCCATAGAAATCTATTGTGCAGCAGACATGTCAAAGATATCCAAACCTAACCCAGACTAACAAAAATTATCGCAGCGTAGCCAAACACGACGTAACTTGCCAATAACTCTATTGCTGTACACCCCAGTGTTGAGTAGAGTATAGTAGTGCAACGAAGAGCGGAGAAATCCACTGGATACCGGTGCATATCACAAAAGTCGCAGTTATGCTATCCTGACATAACCAAGCGAAACATAACCAATGGCAGATAACTAATCCCAACCTGCCTGCACCACTATTGGCGTATTGGTGTAATGGTGTACAGCAAAATGTTAATGCCATAATATCCTAACCTAATAAATCGTAACAAAACCAAACGTAACATAACACAAAGTAACGTTCCGCGAAAACTGTTGCTGGCCTCCCCAGATTCGAGCTGAGTATAGCAGAGCACAGTAGAGCTCAGAATTCCTCCGAATAACAGTGTATAACGCGAAAGACAAATCTAACCATGCCCAACCCAAACCAACAAATCATAACCAAACGAGGACAAACTCAACCTAGCGTGTCGAGACAACTATTGCTGGCCTCCACAGAGTCGAGCAGAGTTTTGTAGTGCATTGTAGAGCACTGAAACACACCAAATAGCGGTGTATAGCACAAAAGTCAAAGTTATCCTAACCCAGTCCGACCTAAGCTAACCTAACCAAACTTAGAGTAGCTTAGAATATTGCGGGCATCTCCAAAGGCAAACAGAATATACTAGAGCACCGTAGAACGCTGAAATCCGCCAAATTGCACCGTAAAGCACAAAGGTCGGAGATACCCTAAACACACCTAGCCTAACCAAGCACAACCAAAGGTAGACTTACTGAACCCAACGCGCCGCGACCACCTTTGTTGGCCTTCGAAGAGCCGAGCAGAGTATAGCAGAGAACAGTATACCGCGAAAGTCAAATCCATCCAGGTATAACCAAAGCAACCATAACCAAACCAAACGTAGCCTAACTCTATCTAAAGAGCCGGGAATACCAGTACTGGCCTCCCCAGACGCTAGCAGGGTATAGTGGAGCAATGTAGAGCATGAAAATCCACCAGATGGCAGTCTATAGGACAAAAGCCGACTCCGCCCTGTCCTAACCTTCTCAAACGTAATATAAGCAAACGTAACTTAACTTAACCTAACGTGCCGAGACCACTGTTGCTGGCGTCCCCAGGGAAAAGCAGAATATGCTGGTGCAGCGTAGGTACCTGAAAGCGACCAAATAGCAGCGTATAGCGCGAAAGTCGAAGAAATCATGACCTAACGTCTTCTAACCTAATCTAACCAAACGTGGACTAACTGAGCCTAACGTGCCAGGTCCACTATTGCTGGCCTCCCCATCGCCATGCAGAGCATATTGGATGAGACGAGACCTCCGGAATGCATTGTATTGCAGGTTGTAGCACAGAAGTCAAAGCCACCCAGACCAGACCCAAGCAAACATAACACCACCAAACGTGACCTAACCCAAACTAACGTGACGCGACATCTCTTTCTGGCTTCCCGACAACAAATCGGAGCATCTGATGTTACAGTCGAGCACAGAAGCTCACCGGATATCTGTGTGTCGCACAAAAGTCAAAGCTAACCTACCCTAACTTAACCTAACGTAACATAACAAAACGTTGACTATATCAACACGGCGAGACCGCCATTACTGGCCTCCCCAGAGCCAAGCGTAGCATATTAGTGTGCAGTTAAGCGCAGGAACACACCGAGAAACAGTTTATGCCACGAAATTCAAAGATCCCCGAACCTAACCCAAACAAACATAACCTAATCGAGCGTAGCATACCGCAAGCTAACATGTCGGCACAATCATTACTGGCCTCTCCAGAGTCGAACAGAGTATAGTAGAGCGCAGTAGAACCCGGAAGACAACCAAATAGCAGTAAACAGCACAAAAGTTACAACTATCCTAACCAAACGTAGCCTAACCCAAACAAAC
The DNA here is from genome assembly GCF_001483705.2 of Eufriesea mexicana. Taxonomy (NCBI): domain Eukaryota; kingdom Metazoa; phylum Arthropoda; class Insecta; order Hymenoptera; family Apidae; genus Eufriesea; species Eufriesea mexicana. The sequence goes on from NW_016910420.1 coordinate 34,767, forward strand.
AAGCCGCGACCACTATTACTGGCGTCCCCAGAGGAGAGCAGGGTATAGTAGAGCAATATAGAGTGTAGGAATCCACCTAATAGCAATGTATAGCCAAAAAGTTTATGCCACCCTCTCCTAACCTAACAAAGCGTAACAAAGCCATACGTAACATAGCTCAAACTAACATCCCGCGGCCACTATTGCCGGCCCCCTCAAATTCGAGCTGAGTATAGTAGTGCACAGCAGAGCGCAGAGTGCCACCGAATAACTGTGTACAACACGAAAGACAAAGCTATCCAAACCTAACCAATGATAACAAAGCACAACCGAGTGTAGCCTAACTCAGCCTAGCGAGACGATACCACTATTGTGTGCCTCTCTAGAGAAGATCAGAATATACTAGAGCACAGTAGGCCGCAGAAAGCCACCAAATTACACTGTATAGCGCAAAAGTCGGAGGTACAATAAACTAATATATCCTAGCCAATCCGAACCAAACGTAGACTGACTGAACCTAAGGCGCCGCGACCGCTATAGCTAGCTTTCCCAGAGTCAAGATGAGCACGGCAGGGCACAGCCGAGAGCGGAAATTCGCCGAATAACTGAGCATACCGTGAAAGCCAAATCTATCCAGAAATAATAAAGGCAAACGTAACCTAACCAAACGTAGCCTAACTCTACCTAACCTACCGAGAACACTACCTCTGGCTTCCCAAGAGGCGAGCAGAGTATGGTAGAGCAATGTAGAGCGCAGGAATTCACCGGACAACTGTCTATAGTACAAAAGTCGCCTCCAACCTCTCCTAAACAAACTAAACGTTACATAACCAAACGTACCATAACTATACCGATCGTGCCGTGGCCACTATTCCTGGCCCCCACAGGGCTAAGTAGAACACGATAGTGGAGAGTAGAAGGCAGAAATCCATATAATCGCAGTGTATATCTGGAAATTCGAGGCTACCCAAATCTAACACAAACAAACACAACGTAAGCAAACATAGCTTGGCTCAAGCTAGCGTACCGAGGCCGCTATTGCCACCGTACCCAGAGCCAAGCAGGACATGCTAGAGCACAGTAGAGCGCACAAATGCACGAATTGCTGTGTACAGTACTAAAGTTGGAGCTATCCTAACCAGCACAGCCTAACCCAACTTAACCGAACGCAACGTGACTCAACGTAACGTGCCCAGACCACTATAGCTGGCCTCCCCAGAGTGAAGCATAAGCACTAGTGCAGTGTAGATTGCAGAAATCTGCAGAATCGCAGCGAATATCAGAAAAGTCAAATCTACCCGAACCTAACCGAAACCGACTGAAACCATCCAAATATAGCCTAACTCAACCTAACGTGCAGAGACAGCTATCGCTGCCAATCCCAGTGCCGAGCAGAACATACTAGATCAGAGTAGAGCGCAGAAATCGTCCGAGTAGCACCGCACGGCACAAAAGTTGAAGCTATCCTGACCAAACTTAGCCTAACCCAACCTAACCGAACGTAATCGGACTAAACATAACGCGTCGAGACCACTACTGCTGGCTATACAAGGGACAGGCAAAAAATATTAGACGACCGTTGGGCGCAGAAATCCACCCATTAGCAGACTCTAGCGCTAAAGTCACAGCTATACTCTCTTAGCCTAACCAATGGTATCATAACCAAACGAAACACAGCTCAGCCTAACGTACCGAGATCACTATTGCTGGCCTCCGCAGAGCAAAGCAGGACACATTAGTAGAGAATAGAACGCTGATATCCAGAGAAACGCAGTGTATATCAGAAAAGTCAGAGCTACATAAACCTCACCGAAACAAACGGAACATAGGCAAACTCAGACTAACACTACCTATCGTACCGAGACTGCAATTGCTGCCCTCCAGAGAGTCAAGCAAGACATACTACGGCACAGCATTGCGTAGGAGTCCATCGAATTGCTGTGCACATATCCAGAGTTAAAGCTTCACTAACCAAACTTAGCACAACCCAACCTAGTCGAACGTAACTGACTGAAGATAACGAGCCGAAACCTCTATTGCTGGCCTTCCAAGAGCCAAGCTGAAAATATTTGAGCTCTGCAGGGCACAGGAATCCAGCTAATAGAAGAATATGGCACTAAAGTCGAACCTATCGTCTCCTGACCTAGCCAATCGTAACATAACCGAACGTAACCTAACTCAAGCCAACGTGCCCTGGCCACTATTGTTGGCCTTCCCAGTGCCAAGCTGAAAATATTAGCGCACTGTAGGGAGCAGGAATGCACCTAATAGCAGACAATAGCACTAAAGTCAAACCTATCCTCTACTAACCTATCCAACCGTAACGTAAGCGAACGTGAACTAACTCAACCTAACTTGCCGCGAGCACCATTGCGGGCCTCCACAGAGCCAAGCAGAACACGTTATTGTAGAGTGTAACGCAGAGATCCATGGAATCGTAGTGTATATGGGAAATAGTTATTGTAGAGTGTAACGCAGAGATCCATGGAATCGTAGTGTATATGGGAAATTCAAAGCTACCTAGGCCTAGCCCAAACCAACAGAACATAATCAAATATAGCTCAACACTACCTATCCTCCCGAAGCCGTTATTACTGCCCCACACCCCAGTGCCAAGTAGGACATGCTAGAGAACAGTAGAGATGAGAATTTAACCGAATATCAGTGCACAGTACAAAAGTTAAAGCTATCCTAACCAGACTTAGTCTAACCCAACCTAATCGAACGTAACCTGATCAAGCATAACGAGCCGAGAAAACTTTTGCTGGCTATCACTGGAAAAGCTGATAACATTACCACACAGCAGGGTGCAGAAATCCGCCTAACAGCAGACTAAAGCACTGAAGTCAAAGCCACCCTCTCCAAACCTCACAAATCGTAACATAACCAAACGTAATCTAACTCAACCTAACGAGCTGCGACCACTGTTGCTGGCCGCCCAAAATCCGGGCTGGGCACACTAGTGGAGAGTAGAACGCAGAAACCCATGGAATCGCTGTGTATGTCGGAAGGGTCAAAGCTACCTGGACCTAGCCCAAACCAACACAACATAGACAAGCAGAGCTCAACCCAACCTATCCTACCAAAGCCTCTACTGCTGTCCTCCGCTCCCCTCGCCCAACTGAGCCAAGCAGGACATGCTAAAGCAGAGTAGATCCCAGAAGATCACCGAAGAGCTGTGTGCAGCACAAAAGTTAAAGCTATCCTAACCAAACTCAGCCTAACCCTACCTAACCGAACGTAACATGACAAAACGTAACGTGCCGAGACCACTATTGCAGGCCTTGCCAAAGCAAAGCTGAAAATATTAGAGCACAGTAGAGCGCAGACATCCACCTAATAGCAGACTATGGCCCTAAAGTAAAACCTATCCTCTCCTGACCTTACCAATAGTAACATAGCCGAACGTAACCTAGATCAAGCTAAAGTGCCGCGGCCAGAATTGCTGGGCTGTCCAGAGCCCAGCAGAACACACTAGTGGAGAGCAGAACACAGGAACCCATAGAATCGCAGTGTATATCGGAAAAGTCTAAGCTACCTAAGCCTAGCCCAAACATACACGGCATAGCCAAACATAGCCTAGCTCAATCTAACGTTCCGGGACCGTCACTGCTGCCTGCCGCAGGGCCAAGCAGAACATACTAGAGTACAGGGGAGCGCAGGAATCCACCGAATAGCTGTGTTCAGAACAAAAGTTGAAGCTATTGTATCCAAACGTAGCCTAACCCAACCTAACTGAACGTAGCATGACTCAAAATAACGAGCCGAGGCCATTACTACTGGCCTTCCTACAGCCGAGCTTTACATATTAGGGCACTGCTTTGCGCCGAAATCCACCGATTATACGACTATAGCACTCAAGCCAAAGATATCCTCTCCAAACCTAACCAATCGTAACATATCCAAACGTTACCGAACTCAACCCAAAGAGCCGCGGCCACTATTGCTGGCCACCCCAGTGCAAAGCAGATCGCATTAGTGGAGAGTAGAACGGAGAAATCCACATGATCTCAGTGTATAACGCAAAAATCAACGCTACACGGACCTAACCCAGAACAACAGAATATATCCGAACATAGCCTAACTCAAACAAACGTGCCGGGACAACTATTGATGTCATTCCCAGAGCCTAGCTCAAAGCATTAGAGCACTGTGGGTCGCAGAAATCCCTCTAATGGCAGACTATAGCTTTCAAGCCGCAGCTATCTTCTCTCAACCCAACCAATCGCAACATTATCAAACGTAACATAACTCAACCTAATGTTCCGGCACAACCCTTGCTGGCCTACCCAAGGCCAAGCAGAAGACATTAGTGGAGAGTGGAACGCAGAAATCCATAGAATCGCAGTGTACATCAGAAAGTTCATTGCTGCCCAAAGCTAACTCAAACCAGCACAAGATACCCAAACATAGCATAACTCAACCTAACGTGACGAAAACGCCATTGCTGCCCTCCCCAGAGCCAAGCAGGGCATACTAGAGGACAGTGGTGAGCATAAATTCACCTAATAGCAGTGCACAGTACAAAAGATAGAACTATCCTGACCAAACTTAGCATAACCCAGCCCTACCGAACGTAACCTTTTTCTAAATAAAGTTCGGAGACCACTATAGCTAGCCTTCCCAGAGCCTAGCTGATGATATTAGAGCGCTGTAGGACTCAGAAATCCACCTAATATCAGACTATAGCACTAAAGATAAAGCTACCTTCCACTAGCCTAGCCGAACGTAACATAACTTAAAGTAACCTGACGCAACCTAACTTGCCGCGACCGCTACTGCTGGCCTCCGCAGAGCCAAACAGAACACTATAGTGGAGAGTAGAACGCAGATATTCTTTGTCTCGCAGTGTATATCAGAAGAGTCAGAGATACCCATACCTAACCCGAACCAGCGGAACATAGCCAAACATAGCCAATCTCAGCCTAACCAGCCGAGGCCGCTATTGCTTCCTTCACCGGAGGCCAGCAAAACATACTAGAGCACAGTAGAGCGCAGGAATACACCATTGAGCATTTTACAGCACAAAAGTTAAAGCTATCCAGACCAAACTTGTCCTAACCCGTCATAAACGAACGTAACCGGACTAAACATAACGTGCCGCCACCTCTATGGCATCCCCCCTGAGCCGAGAAGGACATGTTAGTGGGAAGTAGAGCACTGAAATCCATAGAATTGCAGCGTTCATCAGAAAAGTCAAAGCTACCCACACCCAACCAAAACCAGCGGAACATAACCAAACAGAGCCTACCTCAAACTAACGTGCCCAGGCCGCTATTGCTGCCCTTCCCAGGGCGACGCAGGTCATACTAGAGGACAGTAGAGCGCCGAAATCCAACGTACTGCAGTGTGCAGCACAGAAATAAAAGCTACCATGACCAAACTTAGCCTAACCCAACAAAACCGACCGTAACCTGACTCAGCATAACGTGCTGAGACAAATATTGCTTTCACTAGCAGAGCCAAACTGAAAATAAAGGACAACGTTATTGCACAGGAATCCACTCCATGGCAGACTATTGCACTAAAGTCGAAGCTATCCCCTCCTAACCTATCTAAACTTAACATAACCAAACACAACCTAACTCAATTTAACGTGCCGCGACCACTATTGCTGGCCTGCCCAGAGCCAGGCAGGGCACACTAGAGCACAGTAGAGTGCAGAAATCAGCGGAAGATCTGTGCACACCACAAAAGTCAAATCAGCCTCTCCTAACCTAGCCAAACGTAACTTACCCAAACGTAACATAACACAACCTAACATGACGAGACCACTATTTCCGGCCCCGACAGATACAAGCAGAATGTACTAGAGCAGTGTAGTGCACAGGAATCCACCGCATTGCAGTTAAGAGCGCAAAAGCTGCAGATATCCTAACCTGACCTGGCTAAGCATAACATAACCAAACACAGCATAGCTCAACATTACGTGCGCGACAACTGCTCCTGGCCTCCCCAGAGCCACGCAGAATGCAACAAGCCGCCGCAGCTCTCAGAAACGCAAGGAACAGCTGTGTAAAGCCAAGAGTCGTGGTAGTCTATCCTAACCTAGCCAAACGTAACACACGCGAACGGAGCCCAATACAACCTACCACGATGGGACCGCTATTGCAGTGCACACAAGAGCCAAGCAGGAAATATTAGAGAGTAGTAGAGCGCAGGAATCGGTGTACAGCAGTGTACAGCACAGATGCCTAGACTAACCTATCCTAACCTCGCCAAACGAAACATAGCCAAACCTGGCACAGCTCAAATTAACGTGCAAAGGCCACGGTTGCTGGCCTCCCCTGGGCCTACCAGAATATGCTAAAGCATAACAGAGCGCAGAAAACCACATCATTATAGTGTATATCGCAAAAGTCTATCATAACCTGACATAACCTGAGCTTACCTTACTTATCGAAACGTAGTGTATTTAAGCATAACGCGACGACACCAATATTGCTGGAATCCCCAGAGTCAAGCAGATCACATTAGAGCACACTAGAGCGCAGAAATCGACCGAAGAGCAGTGAATAGCACAGAGGTCAATGTAGCCTATCCTAATCTAGCCAAACGTAAAACACCCAAACGAAGACTAACTCAACCTAACATTGCCTGGCCATTACAGCAGGTCCCTATAGAGACAAGCAGGAGGTACTAGAGCACAGTAGTGTGCAAAAATCAGCCGCACTGCAGCGAACAGCAAAAAGGTCGAAGATATCCTACCCCAACCTGGCCGAATATATCCCAAAAATGCGTAGCATAGCTGAGCATAACGTGCCGCTACCACCACTCCTGGCTCCCACAGCCCCAAGCATAATGTACTACGGCGGAATGGATCACAGAAATCCACCTGATAGCAGTGTGTCTCGCGAAAGTCACAGGTATCCTGAACAAAATTAACCTAACGTAACCTAATGTAACGTAGCCTAACATAACATAACGCGCCGCCACCACTATTGCTGGCCTCAACATGACCAAGCACAGTATAGTAGAGCACTGTCGAGCGAAGGAATCCTCCGAATAGCAGTGTAGAGCCCGAAAGACAGAGATAGTCAGACCGAGTTTGACAAAACCTAACCTAACCAGACGTACCTTAACACCACCTAACGTGCCGAGACCACTATTGCTGGCCGCGTCAGAGTCAAACACAAAATATTGGAGCACTGCAGAGCCAATTATCCGCGGATAGCAGTGTATAGCACAAAAGTCTAAACTATACTATCCTAACCTCACCAAACTTAACACACCCAAACGTAACCCAACTCAACCTTACATACCGAGACCACTATTACTGGGCACCCCAGAGCCAAGCGCAGCATATTATAGCACATGATATCTCAGACGCCCGCCGAATAGCGGTGTACAGCACAAAAGACAATGTATCCTATCTCAACCTGGCCGAACATAACATAACCATACATAACCTAACTCAGTCTAACATGGCGACACCGCTATTGCTGGCCTCCACAAAGACAAGCAGAATGAGCTGGAGCACAGTAGTGCGCAGAAACCCACCGCGTTGCAGTGAATAGCACAAAAGACAGGCGTAGCATGACCAAAGCTGGCCTTACCTATCCTATCCAAACGCAGTGTGACAAAGCATGACGTGATGAGACCAATATTTCATTCCCCAGAGACAAGCAGATCATATTAGAGCACATTAGAGCGCAGAAATCCGCCGAATAGCAGTGCACAGCACAAAAGTCAAAGTAGCGTGCCCTTACCCAGCCCAACGTTACACAAACCAACCAAACACAACGAGAAAATTATTGCTCACATCCACAGAGACAAGTAGAGTGTACTAGAACACAGTAGTTCGCAGAAATCATCCGTACTTCAGTGAAAAGCACAAAGGTCGAAGATATCCTGACATAACCCGACTTAACCTAACCTAACCAAACGAAGCTTAACCCAACAGAGCGTGCCGTGACCACTGCTGCCGGACTACATAGAGCCAAGCAGAATACAGTAGAGCGCAGTAGATTACAGGAACCCGCCGGGTGATTGTGTAAAGCAGTAACCTCGGGGACACCCTAGCCAAACAGAGCCCAGCATGAGACAGTCAAACGTAGCCTAACTCAACATAACGTGCGGCGACTATTGCTGGCGTCGACAGGACCAACTAGGATACAGTAGAGCACAGTCAAGTGCAGAAATCCTCCGAAAAGCAGTGTAAGGCGCGAAAGTCAAACACAATCTGGCCGAACTTGACATAACTTAACATACACTAGTATATCGTAGCGCAACCTTATATACCGAGATCACTATCGCTGGAGTCCCCAGAGCAAAGCAGCGAATATTATATCAGAGTATAGCTCAGAAATCTGCAGGTAGCAGAGTATAGCACGAAAGTCAAAGCACTCATATCCCAATATAACCAACCTTAACATAACCAGACGTAACATAGCTCATCCTAACGTACCTCGACCACTATTGCTGGCCTCCACAGAGACGAGCAGAGTTTGCTAGGGGACAATAAGGCGCAAAAGTACATACAAGCGCAGTGCATCGCACAAAAGTCATATCTATTCAGACGTAACCCAATCTAACGTAACCTAACCTAACGTAGCTTACCTGAACACAACGTGCCGCGGCCACCACTGCTGGTCTCCCCAGGGCCAAGAAGAGTGTGGTAGAGCGCAGTCGAGCGCAGGAATCGACCGAACAGCAGCGCGGAGCACGAAAGTCACAGCTACATTCTCCGAACGTAACCCAAGCTAAACTAACCTAACGTGACATAACACAATCTGAAGTGCCGAGACAAATATTGCTGGCATTCCGGTGGCTAAGCATAATTAATAGAGCGCAGTACAGTGCAGGAATACTCCGAATGGCAGTGTATAGCACGAAAGTCTAAGTTACATGGACGGGCATAACTTAACCTGACCTAACCGAACGTAGTGTAGCGAAACATAAAGTGACGAGACCAACATTGCTGGCCTCCCAGAGCCAAGCAGAGCATATTAGAGCATATTTGAGTGCCGCAATCCCCGAATAGTAGTGAATAGCACAAATGTCAGTGTAGCCTGTCCTGACCTAGTCAAACGAAACATATCCAAACGCTGCCTAACTAAACATAACGTGACGAGCCGACCATTGCTGCCAGCACAGGGACGAGCAGTATGTACTAGAGCACAGTAGGGCGCAGGAACCCGCCGCAATGCAGTGAAGAGCGCGTAAACCGATGATATCCAAACCTGGCCTGATTTAAATTAACCGACCAAGCGTGGTATATCTCAACGCAACGCGTTGTGACCACTGCCCCTGTCCTCCCTAGAGGCAAGAAGAATGTAGTAGATCACAGTAGACTAAAGAAATCCACCTGACAACATTGTACACCACGAAAGTCAAAGGTACCCTAACCAAACTTAACCAAGTCTAAACTAACCCAACTAATCCCAACACAACCTAACGTGCCGCGACTACTATTGCTCGCATCCCAAGATTAGAGCTGAGTAGAGTAGGGCACTGTAGAGCGCAGAAATCCACTGAATAGCAGTTTATAGCACAAAAGCCATAGAATTCCTAACCGAGCCTTCCTAACCTAACTTAACGAAACGTAACCCTACTCAACCCATCGTGTTGTGACCAATATCGCCGGCCACCACGAAGCCAAGCAGAGCCTACTAGAGCACATTAGAGCGCAGAGATACGCGGAATGGCAGCGTATGGTACAAAAGCCAAAGTAGCGTATCCTAACCTAGCAATAGGTGACACATAAGAACGGAGCATAACCCAAACTAACACGACGGGAACGCTATTGCTGGCCTCCACAGGGACAAACAGAATTTGCCAGAGCACAGTGCAGGGCTGATATCAGCAGCAATGCAGTGAATAGGGCAAAAGCGGTGGATACCATAGGACAACACGCCCCATCCTTACCTAACCGAATGTAGCATTTCTCAAACCAACTTGCAGCGACTACGGCTGCTGGCCTAAACATAGCCGAGCAGAATGTGGTAGAGCACAATAGATCACAGAAATACACCGAATGACAGTGTATATGACGAAGGTCAAAGCTATCCTAACCAAGCTTAGCCTATCCTATCCCAACATAACGTAACCCAACTCAACCTAACGTGCCACGACCTCTATTGCTCGCCTCCCCAGCGTCGAGCGGAGTAGGGTAGAGCAATGTAGGGAGTGGACAACCGCGGAATAGAAGTGTGTAGCGCAAAGCTCAAATAAATCATATCCAAGCCTTCCTAACCTAACCAAACGAAACGTAACCTAACTCTAACTGACGTGCCAGGAGTTCTATTTCTGGCCGCCCCAGAGCCAAGCAGAACATGGAAGAGCACATTAGATCATAGAAACACACCGAATAACAGCGTATATCACAAACGTCAAAGCTATGCTAACCAAGCTTAGCCTACACTATCGCAACAAGGCTCAGCCTACCTCAACCTAGCGTGCCTCAACCTTTATTGCTCGCTTCCCAGGTTCGAGCTGAGGAGAGTAGGGTACTATGGAGCGCAGAAATCCACAGAATAGCAGCTTATGGCACAAAAGTCTAAGCTATTCTATCCTAACCTAACCAAACGTAACATAAGCCAACGTACCTAAGCTCAACCTAACGAGCCAATACCACTGCTGCTGGCATCACCAGAGCCTAGCAGAGCATACCAGAACACATTAGAGGGAAGGAATACACCGAATGGCAGTGAATAGAAGAAAAGACAAGGAATCCTATCCTGACCTAGCCGAGCGTAACAAGCCCAAAACGTAATCTAGTTAAACCTAACATGACTAGACAAATATTGCTGACCTCCACAGAGACAAGCAGAGTGCACCAGTGCGCAGTAGTGCGCAGAAATCCACCGCATTCGAGTGAATGTCAAAAAAGTCGAAGATATAACATACACTGACCTAACCTAACCAAACATAGCGTAACTCAACGGAGAGTGCTGCTACTACTGCTGCAGGATTACACAGAGCAAGGCAGAATACTCTAGATTACAGTAGATCACAGTATCACGCCGAATAATAGTGAATAGCTCGAAATTCTAAGCAACCCTAACCAAACATTTCATAACAAAACCTAACAAAGCGTAGCCTAGCACAACATAACGTGCCGCGACCACTATTGCTGGCCTGACCAGGGACAAGCGATATATAGTAGAACACAGTCGAGCGCAGCAATCGTCCGAATAGCAGTGCATAGCGCGATAGTCAAAGATAACCTGTCCGAGCTTGATGTATCCTAACATCACCTAATGTAACATACCCGAACCTAGCATAGCTCAACCTAAAGTGCAGAGACCACTATTGCCGGCTACCGCGCAGCCAACCAGAACGTACTAGAGCACACCAGAGCGCAGAAATCCACAGCATTGCTGTGTACAGCACAAAAGTCAGACATACCGTGACCTCACTTTGCCTAGCCTAACCTACCTAAACGTCATGCAACTCAACATAACTTGAAGAGACCAATATCGCTGGCCTCCCCAGAGCCAAGCAGAGCCTATTAGAGCACATTAGAGCGCAGAAGTCCGCGGAATACCATTGTATAGCACAAAAGTCAAAGTAGTCTATCCTAACCAAGACAAACGAATCATAACCAAACGGAACCTAACTCAACCTAATATGACGAGACAATTATTGCTGGCCTCCACAAAGACGAGGAGAATCTACAAGAGCACAGTAGTGCGCAGAAACCCACCGCATTGCAGTGAATAGCGTAGAAGGCGTAGATATCCTAAAATAGCCTTACATAACCTAACCAAGCCATACGAAACACAACTCTACCTAACTTGCCGAGACAACTATTGCTGACCACCACAGAGACAAGTAGAGTATACCAGAGCACAGTAGTTCGCGGAATTCCTCCGCATTGCAGTGAATAGCACAAAAGTCGAAGATACCCTGACATAACCTGACCTAACCTATCCTAACCGAGCGTAGCGTAACTCAAAAGTGCGTGCCTCGACCACTGCTGCTGCACGCCACAGAGCCAAGCATAATCCAGTAGAGCACAGTAGATCACAGGAACCCGCCGTACAATATTTTATAGCACGAAAGTCGAAGGCACCCTAACCAACCATAACCTAACATAACATAGTCAAACGTAGCCTAACACATGATAACGTGCCGCGATGATTGCTGCCCTTCCCAGGGCCAAGCAGAATATAGTAGAGCATGGTCGAGTGGAGAAATCCTCCGAATAGCAGTGTATAGCACGAAAATCTAAGTTAACCTGGGCCAGCTTTACCTAACCAAACCTGGCCAAACGTAAACTAACCCAAACTAACGCGCCAACACCACTAGTGCTGGCCTCCGCAGACCCGAGCAGAAATAATAGAGCGCAGTAGAGCGCAGAAATCCGCGTATAGTGGTGCTTAGCACGAAAGGTTGAGCTATCCAATCATAACTTAACAAACGTAAGAAAACCGAACGTAGTATAACTCAACCTACCGTTCCGAGATCACTATCGTAGGCCTCCCCAGAGCCCAGCAGAAAATACTAGAGCATAGCAGAGCGCAGAAATCCGCTGCAATGCAGCGAATATCATAAAAGCCGTAGATACCCTAAACCAAACTGGCCTAATCTAACCAAACCAAGCGCAGCATAACCGAACATGCCATGCCGTGGCCATTGTTCCTGGCCTCCCCAGAGCAAAGCAGGTGGTAGTAGAGCACTGCAGGTCACAAAAATCAGCCGAAAATCTGTGCAAAGTCCGAAAGTCAAAGCAGCGTACCCTATCAAAGCCAAACGTGACATACCCAAACGTAGCCCTTCTCAACCTAAGACGAAGAAACGACTACTGCTGGCCTCGACCGAGACAAGCAGAATGTACTAGAGAACATTAGGGCGAAGAAGTGGTCCGCCTAGCAGTGAATGGCACAAAAGCCGTAGATAACGTTACCAAACCTAACCTAAACTAACCTAACCTAACACAGCATAACCCGACCTGACGTGCCGCAACCACTGGCCTGGCCTCCCCAGAGCACAGGAGGATGTAGTAGAACGCTTCAGATAACAGATGTCCGCCGGAAAGCATTGTAATGGACAAAAGCAAGAGTAGCTTAACCTAACCAACCCAAACGTGACATTCCCAAGCGGATCCCAGCCAAACCTAACACGACGAGACCGCAACTGCTGGCCTCCACGGAGACACGCAGAATGTACTAGAGCACAGTAGTGCGCAGAAACACACCGCATTGCAGTGAGTAGCACAAAAGTCAAATATATCCTAACCTTATCTGACCAAACCTGACACAAACAAGCGTAGTATAGCTCAAAGCAACGTGCCGCGACCACATCACCTGGCCTCCACAGTCTCAAGCCGAAATAATATAACGCACAAGAGCGCAAAAATCCGCGGATATTGGTGTATAGCACGAAACTCTGAGCTATCCTACACTATCCTAACAAACCTAACCTAACCAAGCGTAATATAATACATCGTTATGCGCCGCGGCTACAATTTCTGGCATACCCAGATCAGAGCAGTGAATATTTGATCGCAGTAGAGGCCAAAATCCACCGCATTGCAGTAAATAGCACAGCGGCCGTAGAAAACTAAGACGAAGAAACGACTACTGCTGGCCTCGACCGAGACAAGCAGAATGTACTAGAGAACATTAGGGCGAAGAAGTGGTCCGCCTAGCAGTGAATGGCACAAAAGCCGTAGATAACGTTACCAAACCTAACCTAAACTAACCTAACCTAACACAGCATAACCCGACCTGACGTGCCGCAACCACTGGCCTGGCCTCCCCAGAGCACAGGAGGATGTAGTAGAACGCTTCAGATAACAGATGTCCGCCGGAAAGCATTGTAATGGACAAAAGCAAGAGTAGCTTAACCTAACCAACCCAAACGTGACATTCCCAAGCGGATCCCAGCCAAACCTAACACGACGAGACCGCAACTGCTGGCCTCCACGGAGACACGCAGAATGTACTAGAGCACAGTAGTGCGCAGAAACACACCGCATTGCAGTGAGTAGCACAAAAGTCAAATATATCCTAACCTTATCTGACCAAACCTGACACAAACAAGCGTAGTATAGCTCAAAGCAACGTGCCGCGACCACATCACCTGGCCTCCACAGTCTCAAGCTGAAATAATATAACGCACAAGAGCGCAAAAATCCGCGGATAGTGGTGTATAGCACGAAACTCTGAGCTATCCTACGCTATCCTAACAAACCTAACCTAACCAAGCGTAATATAATACATCGTTATGCGCCGCGGCCACAATTTCTGGCATACCCAGATCAGAGCAGTGAATATTTGATCGCAGTAGAGGCCAAAATCCACCGCATTGCAGTAAATAGCACAGCGGCCGTAGAAATTCTAACCTAACGTGACCTAACCAGACCGAACCGAACGTAGCATAACTCAACATAACGTGCCGTGACAGCTACTAATGGTATTCGTGGAGCCAACCGGAGCATATTAGAGCACATTAGAGCGCAGAAATACGCCGAATGGCAGACAATAGCACGAATGCCAAGGCAGCCCCTCCTAGTATAGCTAAAGGTATCATAACCAAATGTAACCAAACACAACGTAGCACAACGAAGCCCACATTGCTGGTCTCCATAGAGACAAGCCGAATGTACTAGGGAGCAGTTGTGCGCAGAAAAAATCGCATAGCAGTGAAAATCGCAGAAGTCGAAGGTATCCTAACCTAACCTGTGCTAACCTAACCCAACCAAACGGAGCACAACACAACTTAACTTGCCGCGGCCGCTGCCCTGCCCATCCCCCCCCCCCCGGAGCCAAGCAGTATGTAGTAGAGCACAGTAGATCACGGAAATCCACCGAACAGCAGAGTATAGCGCGAAAGTCCGACTTTGCTGAACAAACATAACGTAACCTAACTTAGCCAAACGTAACATAACCCAAGGTAACGTGCCGCGACCACTACTTCTCGCCACCCCTGAGTCGAGGAAAGTATAGTATAGCAATGTTGAGCGCAGAAATCCGCAGAATGGCAGCGTATTGCACAAAAGTCGAGGATGCCCTACCCACCCTAGCATAACGTGGCCTAACCAAACGTAGCATAACTCAACATAACGAGCGGCGGCCGCTATTGTTGGCCTTTGTAGAGACAAGCAGAGCATATTAGAGCACACTAGACAGCAGAAATCCGGGGAATAGCAGTGTGTAGCACAAAAGTCAAAGTCACCTCTCCTTACTAAGCCGAACTTAACATGTACAAATGGAAACTAACTCAACCTAACATAAGGAGGCCACTACTGCTGTCCTCCACACAGACAAGCAGAACGTACCAGAGCACAGTGGTGCGCAGAAATCAACCGCATTGCTGCGAATAGCACAAAAGTCGGAGAAATCCTAACCTAACGTGAGCTAACCTAACCGAACCAAACCTAACGTATCTCAACCTAACATGCCGCGACCGCTATTGCTTGCCTTCACAGAGTCGAGCACAGTGTATTACAGCAATATAGAGCATAAAAATCCACCGAATAGCAGTGTATATTACAAAAGTCGTGGGTATCGTGACCTAACCTTGCGTAACCTAACATAACCAAATGTAGCATAACTGAACGTAGCGTGCCAAGAACACTACTGCTGGCATCGCCAGAGCCAACAAGACTACAGTAGAGCACAGTAGATCACAGAAAACCACCGAAAAATGGTGTATAGCACGAAAGTATAATCTACCGCGACCAAACATAGACAAACCTAACCTAGCCAAACATAACCTATCACAACGTAACGTGCCACGACCGCTATTGCTTTACTCCCCAGAGTCGGGCAGAGTACAGTGGAGCAATGTGGAGCGCAGAAATCCACCGAATAGCAGCATATGGCGCAAATTCAAAGAAATCCTGACAATGCCTTCGTAATCAATCGTAACAAAACGTAACATAACTCAAACTTACGTGCCGATATCACTATTACAGGCCACCGCAGAGCCCAGCAGAACATATTGGGAGGCAGTGGGGCTCATAAATCCACCGTATTGCCGTGAATGTCACGAAAGTCTAATCTGTTCTCTCCTAACATATCAAAATTTGTCACAAACAAACGTAGCCTAACCTAACCTAACGCGCCGAGACCACTATTGCTTACCTCCCCAGGGTCGGGCCGAGTACTGAAGGGCAATGTGGAGCGCAGAAATCCACCGAATAGCAGTGTACGGCACAAATTCAAAGAAATCCTAACCATGCCTTCGTAACCTATCCTAAGGGAACGTAACATAGCTCAACGTTACGTGCCGACACCACTGTGACTGGCCACCGCAGAGCCAAACAGAAAATATTGGGAGTAAGTATGGCGCACAAATTCACCGAATGGCTGTGAATGGCACGGAAGTTTAATCCGTTCTATCCTAACGTATCCAAACTTGTCACATGCAAACGTAGCCTAACAAAGCTTAACGCGCCGAGACCGCTATTGCTGGCCTTCCCAGAGCCAAGCAGAGCATACTAGATCCGAGTAGAACGCACAAATCCACCGAATAGTAGTGTATAGTGCAAAAGTCAAAGCGTTCCTATCCTGACCTGTCCACACGTAATGCAGCCAAAGGTAACCAAACTTAACCCAACAAAACCAGACAGCAATTGCTGGCCACCCCAGAGACATGCAGATCATGTTAGAGCGTAGCAGAGCGGAGAAATACGCCGAACAGCTGCCTACAGCACAAAAGTCGAATCTATCCCCTCATAGCCTTACCAATCGTAAAATAACCAAACGTAACTTAACCAAACTTATCGTGCCACGAATTTTATTGCTGGCCTCCACAGAGTCCAGCAGTGTATAGTAGAGCAATGTAGAGCGAAGGGATGCACCGAGTAGCACTGTACATGACAAAAGTCTATGTTATCCTATCCTAACCTAACCAAACGTAACATAAACAAGCGTAACATAATCTAACGTGCCTAGGACATAATTGCTGTCCTCCCCGTCGCCAAGCGGATCATGTTACAGGAGAGTGGAGCGTAGGAATCCACCGAATGGCAGCGTATAGCAGAAAAGACAAGGCTATCCTAACTTATCTCAAGCTAACCCAACCAAACCTATCATGCAGAGACCACTATATCTGGCCCGCTCAGAGCCAAACAGTGGATACTAGATCTCAGTTGGTCGCAGAAAACCACCGAGCAGTGGTGTATACCAGGAAAACCAAATCTACACCGCCCTAACCTAACCAAGCGGTAACGCGGCCAAACGTGACATAACTCATACATACGTGGCGAGACCAATATTGCTGACCTCCCCAGAGCGAGGCTGTATATATTCGAGCAAAGCAGAGAGCAGAAGGCCACGAAGCAGCAGCGTATAGCACAAAAATCGGAGATATCCTAACTTAACCTGACGTAACTTAACCTAGCCGAACCTAGTCTAACTAAACCTAAAGGGAGCAGACAACAATTCCTAGCCCCGCGAGAGCAATGTAGAGCACACTAGAGCACACTAGATGGGAGAATTCCACCGTGAAGCAGTGTATATCGCAAAAGACAAAACTAACCTGACCAAACGTATCCTGACCTAAGCTGACCAAACGTAACCTAACACAACCTGTCGTGCCACGACCACTATCTCTGGACACGCCAGAGGCAAGCAAAACACATTACACGACAGTAGAGCGCAGAAGTCAACAGAATGGCAGTGTACAGAAGAAGAGCCAAAGCTTTCCAAAAGTAACCAAGCAATCATGACCTAACCGAACGTATCCTAGCTCACTCTAACGTGCCGAGACAGAAGAGCCAAAGCTATCCAAAAGTAACCAAGCAATCATGACCTAACCGAACGTATCCTAGCTCACTCTAACGTGCCGAGACGACTATTGCCGGGCTCCACAGAGCCAAGCAGAATGGAGTAGAGCACAGTAGGACACAGGAAACCGCCAAAAAATTGGGTACAGCACGAAAGACGAAGCCATCCTAACCAAAGAAATCCTAACATAACCTTATCAAACGTAGTCTGACTCAACACAATGTGCCGCGATCACAATTGCTTGTGTTCCCAGGGCCGAGCGGAATACAGTAGAGCAGAGTAGGTCACAGAAATACACCAAATAACATTGTATAGCACGAAAGACAAAGCTATCCCGTCCAAATATAACCTAACCTAACCTTACAAAACGTACCCTTGCTCAAACTAACGTGCCGCCACCGTTGTTGCTCGTCTCTCCCGGGTCGAGCAGAGTGTATTTGAGCAATGTAGGGCTCAAGAATCCACCGAATATCAGTGTATGTTACAAAAGTCGAGGATATGCTAACGACACCTGACCTAACATAACCTAACCGGACGTAGCATAATTGAACATAACTGGCCGCGACCACTGATGCAGGCATCCTCGGAGCCAAGCAGAATACAATAGAGCAGAGTAGATCGCAGTCATCCACCGAATAATAGTGTACAACGCGAAAGTCAAATCCATCGTAACCAAACATAGCGCAACCTGTACAAGTCAAACATAAGCTAACACAAAATAACGTACCGCGACCACTACTGCTAGCTTCCCCAGGGTCGGGCAGAGTACAGTGGAGCAATGTAGAGGGCAGAAATCCACCCAATAGCTGTGTATGGCGCAAAAGCCAAAGAAATCCTAACCTTGCCTTCCTAACATACCCTAACGAAACGTAACACAACTCAACCTAACGTGCCGATACCAGTATTACTGGCCACCCCAGAGCCATGCAGAACATATTGGAGTCAAGTAGGGCGCATAAATCCACCGAATGGATGCGAATGGCACGAAAGTCTAAGATATCCTCTCCTAACGCAAAAAATTGTCATATGCAAACGTAGCCTATCTTAGCCTAAGGCGCCGAGACCACTATTGCTGTTCTGCCCTTAGCCAAGCGGAGAACATTAGAACGCAGTAGAGCGCAGGAGTCGGGGAATAGCAGTGAATAGCACAGATGTCTAAACTATCCTGTTCTAACCGCACCAAACGGTACAAAACCAAAAGCGGCATAACTAAACCTAACGAGCCTAGACCACTGTTGCTGCAATTTATAAAGGCAAGCAGAATATACCACGGCGCAACAGAGCGCTGTAGTCCGTCGCATTTCGGTGCATAGCATAAAGGCCGCAGATATCCTCACCTAACCTGACCTAACGTAAGCTAACCAAACGTAGCGTAACTTAACATGACGTGCGGCGACCACTGGTACTGGCCTCCCCAGGGCCAAGCAGAATATAGAAAAGCAGAGTCGTGTGCAGAAATCCTCCGAACAGCAGTGTACTGCACGATGGTCACACAAAGCCAGACCGAGCTTGACACAACCTAAACTAACAGAACGTACCATAGCGCAGCCTAAAGTGCCGCGACCGTCATTAATCGAAACCCCAGAGACGTGCAGAATATAATAGAGCAATGTAGAGCTCAGAAATCCACCGAATTACAGTGCACAGCACAAAAGTCGAGGATACCCTAACCTAACCTGACCTAAACTAACCTAACCTAACCATACGTAACATAGCTCAGCATAACGTGCCGAAACCACTACCGCTTGCATCCTAGGAGCAAACCAGAATATAGCACTGCACTGTAGATCACAGGAATCCACCGAATAACAGTCTATAGCACGAAAGTCGAAGCCACACTAACCACACCTAGCCTAACCTAATCTAGCCAAGCATAACCTAACTCAACGTAACGTGCGACGATCACTATTCGTCTCCTCGCCAGAGCCGAGCAGAATGTGGTAGAGCAATGTAGAGCGCACACATCCAACAAATAGCAATATATAGCACAAAAAGGGAAATCCTAACCAGATCATCCCAACCTAACCTAACGAGACGTAACCTTACACAGACTGACCACTATTTCATGCCACCCCGGAGCCAAGCAGAAAATATTAGAGCACAGCAGATGGCAGAAATCTACCGAATAGCAGTTTATGGCATAAAAGCATAAACTACCCTGTAAGAACCTCACCAAGCTTAGCACAACCAGGCGTATAGTAACTCAACCTAACGTGCCGAGACAGCTATTTCTTGCCACTATGGTGAAAAGCAGAAAATATTAGAGCACAGTAGAGCGCAAAGAACCACGGCATTGCAGTGCATAGCACATAAGTCTAACTCATCCTGACCTAAGCTGACCTAACCTAACCAAACCAAACGTAGTGTAGCATAACATAGCGTGACGAGAACAAAATTCCTAGCCACCCCGGATCCAAGCAGAAAATATTAGTGCACAGTAGATGGCAGAAATACGCCGAAAGCAGCCAATGGCATAAAAGTTTAAGCTACTCTCTCCTAACATAACTAAACGTGTCATAAGCAAACGCAGCCTAACTCTGCCTAGCGCGCCCAGACCACTACTGCCGGCCTCACCGGGGCCAAGCAGAATATACTGCAGTACAGTAGAACGCAGAAATCCACCGCATTGCAGTGTATAGCACAGGCGACAAAGATACCCTAACCTACCATCACACAACCTAACCTAACCGAACGTAGTCTGACTCAACCTAGCGTGATGCGAACGCTATTGATGGACTCCGTGTAGACAAGCAAAGCATATTAGAGCACATTAGAGCGCGGGAATCCAGCGAATAGCAGTATGCAGCACAGAAGTCAATGTAGTGTATCCTAACCTTGCCAAACGTAACGTACCTATAAGTAACATATGCCAACCTAACATGATGGGGCCACTGTTGCTGGACTCCACAGAGGCAAGCAGAATAAACTAGAGGACCGTAGACTGTAGAAATCCGCCGCATTGCAGTGCAAGCACGGAAGTTGAAGGTACCCTAACCTAACCTGATCTAACCTAACATACCCGAACGTAATGTAACACAACATAGCGTGACGAGAACAACATTACTGGCTTCCCAGAGCCAAGCAGAGTATATTAAAGCAGAGTAGATCGCAGTAATCCGCCGCATTGCATTGTACAGACAAAGTCGAGGCCAATCCTATCCTAGTATAACCAATCGTATCACAACCATCGTAAACTATCACAAAATAAAGCCCTGCGAACTCTATTTCTGGCCTCCCGAGAACAAAGCAGAGTATACTATAGCACAGTAGAGCGCAGATGTCAACAGCATTGCAGTGCAAAGCACAAATGTGAAAAATATCCTAACCTAACCTCACCTTAGATAGCCTACACAAACGTTGTGTAACTCAACCTGACGTGCAGAGACCACCATTGCTGGCCTCCCATTGCCAAGCAGAAAATATCAGTACACTGTGTAGCGCGGAAATGCGCGTTTAGCAGTGTATGGCACAAAAGTCCATACTATCCTTTCCAAACCTCACCAAACGTAACATGACCATACGTAGCATAACTATTGCCACTATGGTGAAAAGCAGAAAATATTAGAGCACAGTAGAGCGCAAAGAACCACGGCATTGCAGTGCATAGCACATAAGTCTAACTCATCCTGACCTAAGCTGACCTAACCTAACCAAACCAAACGTAGTGTAGCATAACATAGCGTGACGAGAACAAAATTCCTAGCCACCCCGGATCCAAGCAGAAAATATTAGTGCACAGTAGATGGCAGAAATACGCCGAAAGCAGCCAATGGCATAAAAGTTTAAGCTACTCTCTCCTAACATAACTAAACGTGTCATAAGCAAACGCAGCCTAACTCTGCCTAACGCGCCCAGACCACTACTGCCGGCCTCACCGGGGCCAAGCAGAATATACTGCAGTACAGTAGAACGCAGAAATCCACCGCATTGCAGTGTATAGCACAGACGACAAAGATACCCTAACCTACCATCACACAACCTAACCTAACCGAACGTAGTCTGACTCAACCTAGCGTGATGCGAACGCTATTGATGGACTCCGTGTAGACAAGCAAAGCATATTAGAGCACATTAGAGCGCGGGAATCCAGCGAATAGCAGTATGCAGCACAGAAGTCAATGTAGTGTATCCTAACCTTGCCAAACGTAACGTACCTATAAGTAACATATGCCAACCTAACATGATGGGGCCACTGTTGCTGGACTCCACAGAGGCAAGCAGAATAAACTAGAGGACCGTAGACTGTAGAAATCCGCCGCATTGCAGTGCAAGCACGGAAGTAGAAGGTACCCTAACCTAACCTGATCTAACCTAACATACCCGAACGTAATGTAACACAACATAGCGTGACGAGAACAACATTACTGGCTTCCCAGAGCCAAGCAGAGTATATTAAAGCAGAGTAGATCGCAGTAATCCGCCGCATTGCATTGTACAGACAAAGTCGAGGCCAATCCTATCCTAGTATAACCAATCGTATCACAACCATCGTAAACTATCACAAAATAAAGCCCTGCGAACTCTATTTCTGGCCTCCCGAGAACAAAGCAGAGTATACTATAGCACAGTAGAGCGCAGATGTCAACAGCATTGCAGTGCAAAGCACAAATGTGAAAAATATCCTAACCTAACCTCACCTTAGATAGCCTACACAAACGTTGTGTAACTCAACCTGACGTGCAGAGACCACCATTGCTGGCCTCCCATTGCCAAGCAGAAAATATCAGTACACTGTGTAGCGCGGAAATGCGCGTTTAGCAGTGTATGGCACAAAAGTCCATACTATCCTTTCCAAACCTCACCAAACGTAACATGACCATACGTAGCATAACTGGACCTAACATGCCGAGACCACCATTGATGGCCTCCCCAGATCCAACCAGAATATACTTGAGCACAGCAGGGCGCATAAACCCACCGCAATGCAGTGCGTAGCAAAGAAGTCAAACAGATCCTGACCTAAGCCTAACCAAATCAAACCTATTGAAGCGTAGTGCAACGCAACATAACGCGACGAGATCAATACTGTTGGTGTTCCCACAGCCATGCAGAACATGTTAGTGCACACTAGGAAGCAGAAATCCGCCGAATAGCAGTGTGTAGCACAAAAGCGCAATTCGTCCCATCCTAACATAGCCAATCGTAGCAGAACAAGAAGTAACCTAATTCAACGATACGACCCGCGACCACTATTTCTGGCCCCACAGACCCAAGCAGAATATACTAGAGCACAGTAGAGCGCGGGAATCCACGGTATTGACGTGCAAAGCGCCAAAGTGGAAGATAACTCGTCTTGACATGTCATAACCTAACCTATCTGAACGTAGTGTAGCACAACATAACGCGACGAGACCAATATTGCTGGCACTACCATAACCAAGCAGAACATGTTAGTGCACACTAGAAGGCAGAAATCCGCCGAGTAGCAGTGTAATGCGCAAAATTCAAGGCAGCCTATCCTAACCTAGCCAAACGCAACATAGCTCAACCTAACATGACGAGACCCCAATTGCTGGCCACCATAGACGCAAGCAGAACATATTAGAGTACAGTAAAAGGCAGAGATCCACCGCATTGCATTGTATATAACGTGAGGCGACCGCTAATGATGGCATCCCTTGAGCCGTGCACATCGTATTAGAACACATAAGAGTGCAGGTATCTTACGAATAGCATTGCACGGCACAAAAGTCGAAGTAGCGTATCCGAACCTAGCCAAACGTAAAGTACCCAAACGTAACCTCACTCTGACTAACATGATGAGACAACTATTGCCGGACACCACAGGGACGAGCACAATGTTCTAGAGCAGAGCGGAGCGCAGAAGTCACGCGAATAGCAGTGTATAGCACGAAAGTCGAATATAACCTGAACGAGCTAAACCAAGCAGGACGTTACAAAACGAAACATATCCCAGACTAACTTGCCGAGACCACTAATGTTGGCCCCTCCCAGCGACAAGCAGTAAATGTCAGAGCACAGTAAAGCGAAGAAAGGCGCTGACAGGAATGTATAGCACAAAAGTCAAGGCTATCCTGTCCTAACCTCATCAAACGTAACATAACCAAACGTAGCATAACTCACACTAGAGGGCCGAGACCACTATTGCTGGACTCCTTTCCTCCAAGCAGAGCATACTACGGCACAGCAGAGCGCAGCAGTCCACAGCATAGCAATGTAAACGGCGAAAGTCAAACATATCCTAACCTAAGCTCACCTAACCTAACCTTACCCAAAGGTCGTGTAGCACAGCGTAAAGTGACGAAACCAATATTGTAGGTCTTCCGATAGCCAAGCAGAACAAATTAGAGAACATTGCATCATTGATTTCCACCGAATAGCAGCGAATAGCACAGAAGTAAGTGTAGCCTATCCTAACCTAGCCAGACGTAACGTATCCAATCGTAGCCTATCGCAACATAACCAGTCGGGACCAGTATTGCTCGAGCGCAGTATTCCGCGGACCGCTGTGTATAGCACAAATCTCTAATCTATCCCATCCTATCCTCACAAAACGTAACATAACCAAACGTAGCATGACACAACCTAACGTGTGGAGACCACTATTGCTATCCAGCGCAGCGCCAAGTAGAACGTACTGGAGCGCCGTAGGACGCAGATATCCACAGTACTGCAGTGCGAAGCACAAATGTAAAACACAACTTAACCTTACCTGGCCTAACCTGACCCAACCAAATGTTGTGTAACTCACCATAGCCTGACAAGGACAATATTGTTGGCCTACTCAGATCCAGACAGAACGTGTTATGACACAGTAGAAAGCTGAAGTCCTCCTAATAGCAGTGTATAGCACAAAAGTCAAGCCTGTCGTGTACTAACTTAGCTGAAGGTAACATAACCATACGTAACCTTACTCAACCCAACGCGGCGAGACTAATATTGCTGGCCTCGCCAGAGCCAAGCAGAATATGCCAGAGCAGAGTAGAGCGCAGAAATCAGCCGCATTGCACTGTATAGCACAAAGACAGGGCCAATCCCATTCTAACATTAATAACCGTAACATAACCAAGCGTAGCCTATATGAACACAAAGCACTGCGACCTCTATTTCTGGCCTCTCCAGAACCAAGCAGAATATCCTGGAGCACAGTAAAGCGCAGATGTCATCCGCCTTGAAGTGCAAAGCGCAAAAGAGAAAGATAGCCTAGCCTAGCTAGGCCTAACCTGACCTATACAAACGTTGTGTAACTTAACCTAAGTCGCCCAGATCACGATTGCTGGCATCCACAGATACTACCAGAAAAGAGCAGAGCACAGCACTGCGCAGAAATGCGCCGCACTTCTGTCTAAAGCAGAAATGACAAAGAAAACTAATACAACCTGGCCTAACCCAACCTAACACTACGTAGCCTTACACAACTTAATGCTCAGATACCACTACTGGTTTCTTTCCCACAGCCGGGCAGACCATATTAGAGCACACTAGAGTGCAGGAATCCACCGATTAGCAGTGCATAGAACAAAAGATGAAGCTACCCTCTCCTAACATAACAAAACTTGTCATTACCATGCACAGCTAAACGCAGCCTAACGTCACGCGACCAATTCTTCTGGCCTCCACATCTCCAAGCAGAGGATATTAGATCACAACAAAGCGCAGAATTCCACCGAATAGCAGCGTATAGCACAATAGTCAAAGGCATCCTAACCAAGCCGTGCCTAGCCCAACCTAACCAAACGTAGAATAAATAAACCTAACGAGCCGAGACCTCTATTACTGGCATTCAGAGAGCCCAGCAGAACATATTACTACACAATAGAGGACAGACATCCACCGAACAGCAGCGTATAGCACAAAAGCAAAAGGCATCCCAGCCAGTCGTAACCTAACCCTACAGGACCAAGCGTAATCCAACTAATCCTATGGAGCCACGACCGCCATTGCTGGCCTCCCGAGGACGAGTAGAGTATAGAGGATCTATGTAGTGCGCAAACATCCACCGAATAGCATTGTATAGCACAAGAGTAAAAGCTATCCTCTCATAACCTAACCAAACGTAACATTGTCATACGCAACGTAACTCAGACTAACGTGCCGAGCACACTAGAGCTGGCCTCCGCGTAGCCAAGCAGAATATACAAGAGCTCCTTAGAACGCAGGTACGCGCAGAGTAGCAGTATACAGCATATAGGTCAAAGACTTCCTAACCAAACCTAACGTAACCTAATCTAACCAAGCGTTAACTAGCCCAAGCTATTGCGCCACGTCCGCTACTGCTGGACTGCACAGATTCGAGCGGAGTATAATGGAGTAGTGAAGAGAGGAGAAATCCACCGAATAGCAATGTATAGCCCAATGGTCGAAGGTTTCCTCTCCTAAACTAACAAATTGTAACCTAACCGAACGTAACATAACTCAACTTAACGTGCCGATACCACTGTTGCTGGTCTGCCCATAGCCAAGTAGAGCGTATAAGAGCACAGTAGTGCACAGGAATCCGTATAATAGCAGTGTATAGCGAAAAAGTGGAAACCGTCATAACCAAGCCTTGCCCATCATATCCTAATCAAACGTAACATAACACAACCCATCGTGCCCCGAACACTATTGCTGACCACCTCAGAGTCAAATAGAGTTTAGAAGAGCAATGTAGAGCGCAGAAATCCACGGAATAGCAGTGTGTGGCATAAAAGTCAAAGTCGTCCTATCCTAACCTAACCAAACGTAAGATGACCTAACGCAACCGATTCCAATCTAACGTTCCTAGACCGCTATTGCTGGCCTCCCCATCGACAAGCAGAGCATATTAGAGAAGAGTAGAGCGCTGAAACCCATATAATGGAAGTGTATAGCAGAAAAGTCGAAGCTATCGTACCATGACCCAAACCAACCTAACCATGCCAAACATAACCTAACACGATCTAACGTGCCTGACCACTACTACCAGCCATCCCAGAGTCGAGCAGAGCATACTGGAGCACAGGGGAACGCAGTGGCCCACCGAATGGCAGTGTAATGCACAAAAGTGGAAGCGATCCTCTCCTACCCTATTCAAAAGTAACATAAACAAGCGTAGCCAAAATCAAGCTGACGTGCCCGGTCCATGGTTACTGGCCTCACCAGAGCCGAGCACATAATATTAGAACGTAGTAGAACGCAGAAATCGGAGGATAGCAGTGCGTAGCACAGAAGTCTGCTGTATCGTATCCTAACATCACTAACCTAACCAAATGCGGCGTAGCACAATTTAACGTGCCGAGATCACAATTTCTGGGCTCCCCAGAGCCAAGCAGGGTATACTAGAGCACTGCAGAGCGCAGAAGTCCACCGCATTGCTGTGAATATCATAAAAGTCGTAGACATCCGGACCTAGTTTGACCTAACCTAACCTAAGCAAACGCAGCGTAACTCAACAGAGCGTGCCGCCCCATTATTGCCGTCCTCCTCTAAGTCGAGCAGATAATAGATGAGTAGCGTAGAGAGCATAAATCAACCGAACATCAGTGTATAGCGCATTAGTGGAATATAACCTAACCTTACCTGGCCTGACCTTACCTAACCGAACGTAGCAGTGCTCATCACAACCATCCGCGACTGCTGTTCTGGCATACACGGGTGCAAGCAGGATGTAGTAGAGCGCAGTCGAGCGCAGATAACAAACGAGCAACAGTTTATAGCACGAAAGTCAAGGCTACCCTTACCGTACTTAACCTAACCTAAACTAATCAAACGTAACCAAACGCAGCCTCAGCTGCTGAGACCAATCTTGCTGGCATTTCCAGGACTAAGCACCATATATTAGAACGTAGTATAGCGCAGAAGTCCCCCGAAAAGCAGTGCATGGCACGAAAGTCCAAGATAACCTGACCCAGCATAACCTGACCTAAGATAACCAAACGTAACGTAACACAACCAATCTTGCCGAGAATACTATTGCTGGCCTCCCCAGATCGAAGGGGAAAGTACTAGAAAACAGCAGATCGCGGAAAACCGTGGATGACAGTGTATAGCACAAAATCCTAAGCTACCCTATCATAACATCACCGAATGTAACACAACCGAACGAATTATACCTCTTCCTAACATTGCTGAGACTACTAGTGTTGGTCTGCTAAGCCCCAAGCAGGATATGCTAGAGCGCAGCTGAGTGCAGATATTCACCTCATTGCAGTGTACAGCGCAAAAGTCAAACATACCCTGATCTAACACGTACCGAACCTGCCCAAACGTAGTGTAACTCAACATAAGCTGACGAGGGCAACATTGCTGGCTTCTCCAGAGCCAAGCAGCATATTCTACAGCCCAGTAGATCGCAGAGATCCACCCCATTGCAGCGTATACCACAATGGTCAAAGATATCATAACCTAACATGACGTAGCGTAACCTATCCAAACGTAGTCTGACACAACATAACGTGCCGAGACCGCCATTGTTGCACTCCCCAGAGACAAGCAGGACATACTAGAGCACAGTAGATCGCAGACATACTCCGAATAGCAGTGTACAGCACAAAAGGTAATACTGTCCTGAACAAACATAGCCTAACCGTCCGTAACAAGACTCATCATAACGCGCCGAGACCACTCTTGCTGGTCTTCCCAGAGGCAAACTGAAAATTTAAAGCGCTGTAGGGAACAGAAATCCACGTAGTAGCAGGCTATGGCACTAAAGCCAAAGCAATCCTCCCCTAACCCAACCAAACGGAGCATAACTCACGCAAACGTACCGCGACTACTATTGCTGACCTCACCAGCGTCAAGCGGAACACGTTAGTTGAGAGTAGTATGCAGAAGTCCGTATAATCGCTGTGTATATATGGAAATTCACAGCTACCCAAGCCCAACCCTAACCAACGGAACAGAACCAAACATAGCCTGACTCAGCTTAACTTGCCGAGGCGGCCATTGCTGCCCTCCCCAGAGCCAAGCAGGACATGCTAGAGCAGAGTAGAGCGCAGAAATCCAGCCAATAACAGAGTACATCACGGAATTTAAAGCTATTCTGACAAAACTTAGCCTGACCCAACCTATCAGAACGTATCCTTGCAAAATGTAACGAGCAGAAGCCACTATTGCTGGCTCTCCCAGAGCCAAGCTGAACGCAATAGAGCACTCTATAGCGCTGGAATCCACCTAATAGCAGAATGCGGCTCTAAAGTCAGATCTACCCCACCTAACCTAACGAATTGTAACACGAGCAACCCTAACCTAACTCAACCTAACGTGCCGCGATCAGCATTGCTGGCCTCCCCAGAGCCAAGCAGACATATTAGTAAAGAGTAGAACGCAGAAATCCATATAATCGCAGCGTACATCAGAAAAG
>NW_016910420.1:64278-67788 GCF_001483705.2 Eufriesea mexicana
AACTAGCGTATCGAGAACGCTATTCCTGCCCCCCCCCCCGAGAGCCAAGCAAGACATGCCCGAGCACATTAGAGCGCAGATATCGACCGAATAGCAGTGTACAGCACAAAAGTTAACGCTATCCTCACCAAACTTAGACTGACACAACCTAACGGAACGTAACATGGCTCAGCATAACGCGCCGAGACCACTATTGTTGGACTTCCCAGAGCAACGCTGAAAATATTAGAACACTCTGGGGCGCAGAAATCCACCTAATAGCAGAACATAACACTATAGGCTAGGTTGTCCTCTCCTAACCTATTGGATCGTAACATAACCGAACATAGCCCAACTCAACCGAACGTGCCACGACAAATATTGCTGGCCTCGCCAGAGTCAAGAGGATCACGATAGTGGAGAGTAGAACGCAGAAATCCATATAATCGCAGTGTGAATCAGAAAAGTCAAAGCTACGCAAGCCTAACCCAAACCAACAGGACGTAACCAAACATAGCCTGATCCGACCTAACGTGCCGACACTGCAATTGTTGCCTTCCCCAGAGCCAAGCAGGACATTCTAGAGCACAGTGGAGCGCAGTAATCCACCGAATAGCAGCGTACATCACAAAAGTTAAAGATATCCTGACAATGCTTAGCCTGACCTAACGTAACCGAACGTAACCTGACACAGTCTATCGTGCAGAGGCCACTATTGCTGGCCCTCCCGCAGTCAAGCTGAAGTCATTAGAGCGCTCTATGGCGCAGGAACCCTCTTTTTAACAGACTATGGAACTAAAGTCGTAGCTATCCCCTCCAAACCTAGAGACTCGTAACATAACCAAACCTACCCTAGCTTACAACAACGCGCCGCGGCATCACCTACTGGCCTCCCCAGAGACAAACAGGTCATACTAGAGCGTAATAGAGCGCAAAAGTGCACCGAATAGCAGTGTACAACACAAAAGTTGAAGCTATCCTCACCAAACCAGACCTAACCTAACCCAGCAGAACGTAGAGTAGCTAATCCCAGCGTGCCGATACATCTGTTTCTGGCCACCACCGAGCCATGCAGATCATGTTACAGCACAATAATGTGCAGAGATCCGCCGAACTGCATTGTCTAACACAAAAGTCAAAGCCATCCCAATCAAACGTAACCTAACCTGACATAACCAAATGTAACATAACTCATCCAATCGTGCCGCGGCCCGTATTGCTGGTCTCCCCAGAGTCCAGCAGAGTATACTAAAGCAACGAAGAGCGCAGGAATCCACCAAATAGCAGGGTGTTGCGCAACAGTGAGAATTATCCTATCATAACTTTTCCAAGCGCAACATAACCAAACGAGCATAACCCAAACTTACGTGCCTACAACCCAATATCTTACCTCTCGAGGGCAAAGCAGGGCATCATAGAGCACTGCAGGACGCAAGTTTCCGCCGAATAGCAGTTTATAGCACAAAAATTAAAGCCATTTTTTCCTAACCTAACAAATCGTGACGTAGCCAAGGGTAACATAACTCAATGTAACGTACCGCGGCCACAACTGCTCGCCTGCCACATTCGTGCATAGTATTGTAGAGCTCAATATGGCGCCCAATTCCACGGAATAACGGTGTACAACAGGAAGGTCATAGTCATCCAAACCTAACCCAAACGTACGTATCCTAACCAATCGTAGCATAACACATCCTAACCTGCCGAGACCGCTATTGCTGGCACCCCCACAGACAAGCAGAGCATAATCGTGGTGTGCAAACTATTCTGCATAATGTAGGAGGAAAGATCCTTTTGGCGCGCTATAGCGATTCCATTGCAATTGAGTCTGACTGGAAAGTGCAATTTTATTGACATTTTCGACTACCATTCGACTGCATTTCGAATAAGATACTCGAACGTGCTCTAGCATATTCTGCTGTGCTCTGGTGAGGTCAGCAATAGTGGTCTAGGCACATTTGGATGAATTACGCTACGCTAGGTAGGGATTATTATGTTTGCTTTGTTAGGCTCAGATAGCAAAGACTTTTGTACTCTACATTGCTATTCTGTGCATTTCTGCGCTCTACTGCAGCCAAACATGTTCTGATTTGCTATCGGAGCTCAGTAATAGCGGTCTTACCACGTTAGATTGTGTTTGGTTGAGTTTGGTCATGTTTCGTTTGGTTAGGTTAGGACAGGATATCTTTGACTTTTGTTCTGTACACTGCTATTTTGTCGATTTATGCGGTCTACTGTGCTCTAGTATGTGCTGCTAGGCTCTGGGGAGGCTTGCAATGGCTGTCTCGGCAAGCTAGGTTGAGTTAGGTCACGATTGTCTTGGCTAGGTTAAGATACGTTTGTTTAGGGTAGCTTTGTTTTTCCTGCTATACACTGCTATTCGGTCGATTGCTCTTCTACACTCTGTTAAGCCCTCGTGATGGCAGCATTAGCGGTTGTGGCACGTCATGTTGTGTCCGTAGCGATCGCTTATATTACGCTTTGTCAGGTTAGGATAGAATAGCTTTGACTTCTGCGCTATACACAGCAATTCGGTGAATGCCTCAGCCTTACTTTCCTCTTATATGCTCTGCTTGGTGCTGCGGATGCCAGGAACGGTGATCTCAACACGTTAGGTTGAGACAGGCTTCGCTTTGCTAGGTTAAGCTGTGTCAGGCTTGCTTAGGTTGTGTCTGACTCTTATGATTTGCACTCCAGTGTGGCTGATTTCAGCGCCCTGCTTGTGCCGAGATAACTATTGCTGCCTTCCCCATGGCCAAGCAGAACATATTAGAGCAGAACAGAGCGCAGAAATCCAATGAATCGCAGTGTACACCAGAAATGTCGGAACTATCCGAATCTAACCAAGGCTCAAATAACCTAACCAAACGTATCATATCCTAACCTGCCGAGACCACCATTACCGTCTTCGCTAGCGCAAGGCAAACCATACTAGAGCACAGTAGAGTGAAGACGTGCTCCGAAAAACAGTGCATACCACGAGAGTCAATTTTATCCGTGCATAACCCAAGCAAACGCAACCTAACCTAACGTAGCCTAACAGAATCTAACGTTCGGAGTCCACTACTACTGGCCTCCCCAGATTCCTGCAGAGTATAGTGGAGCAACGAAGGGCGCAGAAACACACCGTGATGCACTCTGTAGCGCAAAGGTCGAAGATATCCTAGCATAACGTAACAAAGTATTATACAACGGAGCGTGACCTAACACAACCTAGCGTGCATAGACCACTATTGCGGACCTCCCCGGAGCCACGCAGTATATAATAGAGCACATTAGAGCGCCGTAATCCACCGCATTGCAGCGTTTAGCACAATACTCAGAGATATCCTAACCTAACCTCTCCTAACCTAACCCATCCTAACCTGACCTAACCGTACGTATCTTAACTGAACATAAGGTGCCGAGAATAATATTTCTGGCCTCCCCGGAGCATAGCAGAGCATATTCGAACATCGCGAATCTCAGAAATCCAAGAAACAGCAACTAGTAGCTCAAAAGTCAAAGATATCCTAACCTAACCTGACCCAT
>NW_016910421.1:0-1485 GCF_001483705.2 Eufriesea mexicana
ACATGCGTGAAATGAAGCAGTGTAAGTGCAGTTCGTGTAATACTATCGCACAGTCCCCAACCGACCACTGTAGTAGAGTCTAGATCTTCATTGTCCAGTAATATATTTGAACATATTCACTCTAGATATGCAGCTTGTTAACAGTTTTTCCAATTTTTCTTTAATCTTGAAGTTCAATTGCGAAGTAGCTACGTATTGCTTATACATTCTAAACTTCGATTGTGGATTAAGATATCTCATTTCTCCTGCATAGAATAGATTGTTCTCCAACCAGTACGGCAATTATTTTACGATTGAAGGTGCACATATGAAATAAAGTGACGGAAAAGCAAGCTCCTGCGACTACGTGCTACACAGTTTACTTTTCTCGCTTATATTACTGCAATTAGGATTTTCGGTTAGGTTCTTTTTACATTCCAGTGTAAAGTGGAATTTTCTTTAACGGGATTGATTATTTTTTTTGCGTTTCGAGTGTGCGCTTTCGAAAAATAGTGCCGAAAGTGTCAGTGGCTCTCAGATCGCGCTGCGCAGTTTACTTTTTTGGCTTATATTTCCAAAATTAGGCTTTCGACTCCGGTTTTTCTTATTTATCAGCGTAGATTGAATCTTCCCTTAACGGGATTGGACACTTTTTTTGCGTTTCGAGCCTGCGTTTTCCAAAAATAGTGCCGAAAGTGTGAGTGAGTGGCACGTCGTGCTGGGCAGTTTACTTTTTTGGCTTATATTTAAAAAATTAGGCTTTTGACTCCGTTTTTTTCATTTATCTGCGCGGAGTGAATTTTTCTTTAACGAGAATGATTGCTTTTTTCTCTTTTGTGCGTGCGTTTTCCTAAAATAGTGTCGAATATGTCAGTCGCTGTGAAATCGTGCTGCGCAATAGACTTTTTTGGATTATATCTTCAAAATTAAGCTTTAGAATTCGAATTTTTTCATCTAGAAGCGTAGAGTAGAATTTTCTCTAATGGGATTGATTACTTTTTTTTGGTTTCGATCCTGCGTTTTCGAGAAATACTGACAGAGGTGGCAGTGGCTGTGAAATAGTGCTGCGCAATAGACTTTTTTGGTTTCTATTTCCAAAACTAGTCTTTTGATTTCGATTTTTTCTATATATCCGCGTGGAGTGGAATTTTCTCTAATAGGATTTGAGATTTTTTTTTGGTTTCGTTGGTGCGTTTTCGAAAAATATTGCCGAATGTGCCCGTAGCTATCAGATCGTGCTGTGCAATTGACTGTTTTTGCTTCTATTTTCCAGATTAGGTTTTTGGATCCGGAATTTTCCATATAACTGCGGTGATTTGGCTTTTCTGTAACTTGTGCATTGGCGTCGACATGCAAATATGAGGGTTATTGAAGGGGTGGAGGATGAACATTTGGTAATAGTTATAAAAATTAAAGATATATTGAATATGGAGGGTAAATATTGCATTAAGGCACAAATGTGTAGAAATATCTATAAGGACTTACAAATTATAAAAGCAGCAGGAA
>NW_016910421.1:1634-11491 GCF_001483705.2 Eufriesea mexicana
TAGATTTTAAAAATAATTTACATTAATAAAATGAATATATTTCATATAACAAGGTTGCAATGAAAACAACTGTTGGTGATATTGAGTTAGAATTATGGGCAATAGAAACTCCCATGGCATGTAAAAATTTTATAGAATTATCTATGGAAGGTTATTACTATGGGACTATATTTGATAGAATTATTCAAGGATTCATAGCACATGGTGGTGATATCAAAGGTACAGGAGGACTCAGTGAAAGCATATGTGGAGAACTGTAATGGAGAAATTTAAAGTGAGGCTATATTTAAAAATAAAATGAATTCCTTTTTTATTCGAAAATAATTATTGAAGATATGTGTTTTAGAGCAAATTTCATACAAGATTACGTTTTTGTCGACGAGGTTCAATTGTTGTGGCAGAGATGATAATGATTCCCAATTCTACTTTACTCTTTGTTCTACATCAGAATTGCAGAATAAACATACAATCTTTGGTAAGGTTACTGGAGACACTATATCTAACATGCTTAAACATAAAGAAACACTGGTAGATGTGGTACATTTAATGTTTATAGGAAAATATACCAAGAATTGATATAAATATAATATTCCCCCATTTTTATAGAATGATAGGCCACTTTATGCTCCAAAAATGATAAAAGCTGAATTACTGACCAATCCATTTTCTGATATTATGCCAAGAATAACAGTACATGAAAGTGAAGAAGTAAAGGACAGTTCAAAAACTAAAACAGGAGGAGTAAAGTAAAAATTATATATGTTTGCAAAATTTAGCCCTGATAGTATTGTTCTTTGCAATGAAAAATTTTGTTACAGAAATTTCAATCTCTTATCATTTGGCGAAAAAGCAGAAGAGGATGAAGAAGAATCTGCGATATTAAATAAAAAGTCTAGTGGTAAGAGCAAATCAGCTCATGATCATTTAACTGATCCAAAATTAAGCACATAACCAGCTGTTGAACCTCCTGGACCTCCAAATAAAAAAAGGAAAGAAGACCGTATTAGCAATTGAGAATTATTGGGGAATAATTGGGAAATTAACAAATTATGCATTTCCTGCGATTAATTTATGAACTTTTATAACTGTATCGCATAGCTGGCTCCTAGCGCAACATTCTTGTACAATTTTTGCACATAATTTGACGCTAATTAGTTTGTTATAATTATTTACTTGACGACTTACGCGATTTGATAACAACGATCAGCGCGATGGTCCAACAGAATAATTAATTATGAACACAATTAGAAGCAAAATAAGAACAAAAATGATATGAGAATGTTCCCAATATTGTTTTTATAATGTGTGCATGTAATTTACAAATTAATTGCATAGAAGATTGTAATTAATAAGAAACCAATAGTATTATCGTCGTCAGTTCAAACATTCTAAGCAATAATTACACATAATTATACTATTATACGTAAATTGTAATACTTATCGTTAGTAACAAATTATTAATGTTAATAACAAATTGTTGACAACGTAAATTTACAATAAAAGTGAAAACATTAAGGAATTACTGGCTATTACTTAAACAAACGATGTATTTGTGTTAGAATATATTCCTAACTTACAAAAAGCTAATAAATTAATAAATTTATTGTCAATAGCAAATTAAAATTGTTGTTATCAAATAGCTTGAAACGTATATTAACGATAAAAGTCAAAAAAGTTAATAAATTATTAGTTATTACAGCGGAAATGTAATTTTTAAAGGAATCGGTAAAGTTCGGAAATTTTCGCCGATCTTCGGTCGGCCGCTGCTATATAAGGGCCCCGCGTGCAGGCTCGAGCCAGTTGTCGCTTCGACTTCGGAGGGTCCGCGTTAATATTTTTCTTTCAGGTACTAATTATTTTTTGTTCCAGGTTTTAATTATCTTTCTTCTTTCAGATTCTATTTCTTTTATTCTACATTTCATTGTTGGTGCATTCGAATATTTTGTACAATATTCGAATGCTTCGTCGTTGGTTTATTTGTATATCATCGTTGGCTTGATCAATGGCTCTTCAATGGCCATTGTCTACTCTCTTGAATAATTTAATAATAATTCCTTCTTTCAGGTACTAATTATTTTTTCTTTCAGGTTTTAATTCTCTTTCTTCTTTCAGATATTATTTCTTTCATTCTAGTTTTCATTGTTTGTGCATTCGAGTATTTCGTACAATATTCGAATGCTTCGTCGTTGGTTTATTTGTATTGTATATCATCGTTGGCTAGATCAATGGCTATTCAGTGGCCATTGTCCACTCTCTTAAATAATTTAACAATAATTTCTTCTTGCAGATTTTATTTTTTTCATTCTATGTGTCTTTGTTTCAGCATTCGAGTATTTCGTATAATATTCGAATGCTTCGTCGTTGGTTTACTTATGTCTCATCGTTGGCTAAATCTTTCCTTTCACAAATTTTACGACTTCCGTTCGATTTGTTTTCGTTAGAGCGTTCGAGTATTTCGTATAATACTCGAGCGCTTCCTCGTTGGTATGTTTATATCTCACCGTTGGAATGTTTCTGTCTCGTAGTTATGTTGCTCAGGTCTCGTCGT
Source organism: Eufriesea mexicana (assembly GCF_001483705.2). NCBI lineage: Eukaryota > Metazoa > Arthropoda > Insecta > Hymenoptera > Apidae > Eufriesea > Eufriesea mexicana. Next base: position 4,183 of record NW_016910421.1, read on the forward strand.
TGGCTTGCTCGTTCCATTTGGTTATTATCCTTGATGGTTTCCTCGTACTAATCCCTTTCCTTTCAGCTACATATTAACAATAATATATTCTGTTTTAGCTTTTAGGTTTCTCAAGATTCTGTTTGCGACACATCAATGAACGATGCGTGCGTTTACTTTTAAGTAATCATAAGATAGATCCATAGACTAAGTATCATGTGCGCGCTGTCTGTACAAAGGTAAGCTACCTAATTTGGAGCGAAATTTATAAATTCTCTATCATTTTCTTATCCCCCTCGTTTAGCAAATAGAACATAATTGTTCTCGCGATAATCGCGATCGTTCGTAAGTACCGACTAGCCTACGCGACGTGCTCTCGTGTACTCGATAAGTACATGCTTCGTAAGTCATCCTCACGACTCGTCTCCGACACTCATTTCCAGTCACTGTCAATCTCGTCATGCATCGGGTTCCAGGGTGACCCCCTCGGATCAGTGCGTCTTCTGACCTCGACGGGGCGGTCCGCTGCCTAAGTCGTACGCGACTGGGGCTCGGGCACATGCTGGCTGACGGACTAGTACCATCTACGGTTAGACCACAGGGATGATTAAGTTCTACCCCGTGTGGCTGGGATGCGAAGTGTCTGTCTTGGCCGGCAACCGCCCAGCAGGGCCCTCGCGTTGACACTAGAAGTTTCATTGGTTCAGGGACTATCCTTGGTCCACGTGTAAGTCTTGGCGAGTGCGACAGTGACTGGAATTGAGCTAGGCCCGATCGGGAGGGTGCCGAGGTATGAAGTTATCTCTGTACACGGGAGTACATCGCCTAGGCTAGTCGGTCTTTCGAATAATCGCGATCTCGTTCGGGCGCGTCGCGATTTTCTATTTGCTCGCGTGTTTGATATTTCATTCCCTATTTTTATGGGAACTTGAAAATATCTTAGCGTTGCGACAGTAGAGTTTCAGTATACCGAATCGAAGTTCCCTTTGTAAGACACGAAATAAAATAAAGTGTCAGTAGAGTCACTTTAACTTAATTCGCTCCAAGTTAGATTAGGGTACCTTTGATACAGGTAGCACCAGCAGGCTGCGCCACTAGGGCGCATGTCGGGTCTCGATGCGTAGCCACCTCCACGTGGTGAGACCTGGTAATTGGTATCGTTTTCCAAAGAATAATTTTTGGGAATCGATACCAAGCTAAGAGCTGCGCACAAAGTTTAGGATATTTCCTACCTCTTGTAAATTTTCAATGTTCCCTTTGGAATTTGAAAATAGAGAGTGGGCAATATCTGTTTAAATGATATTTAAATGAAGAGGGATTAAGGTAAGTAAGGGGAGGAATTGCAAGTAAGGGAAGGTAAGTACAAGGTAAGTATGAGGTAAGTAAAATTATTAAAATGTACTGCAAAGTAGAAAAAGTATTGTCTAGAGAATTGTTGGAGATGATGTAAAATCATGGACGATCGAGAATTGATATACTGGAGGACCGGGGTTCGATTCCCGTCCATAGTTTTGATAATTCTTTTAAATATATTTTTTGTTTTGTTTTTATTTTTCGCCTATGAAAACATTGTAAATACACAATTATAAATAAAGTTTCTTAATAAAAAAATTTATTCTTTACGCTTCCTTATGCTAGTTTATATTTATTACAAAATAATAATATTATGTAAGAAAAATACTTTTCTATAGCAATCTTGTTTACTACAGGAAATACAAAACCTATCGCTCATGTAAGTATTAATTATTAAATTAAACATCCTATAAGAATGTTGCCTATAATTCCAACTTTGCTGTGCAGCTATAAATTTTCATGAATTAATTACAAAAACTTGGCAATTTATTAATTTTTTACTGTCGAATTGATTTCTAGTATCCAGTTCGAATACAAATTTTACCGCCTGCGATCAGCGCCACCTATGACTTTGGAATAGTTTCGCAAATAGTTTACTAACTCTGGTTACGTGCACCTAATATATTTTAATTTATTTTAATAAATAAAATCATAAAGTTTTCTACATTCTTTAATAAATTCAGCCGAAACAGCGGTTTTAATTAGACAAACAGCATTCATTTCTTTACCTGGCAGACGACAAATATGCAAAGGTACGCCTTTACAACGCAATAATAAAGTTTCATAAATTAACCACAGAAATTGAGCGATTTATTAATTTTTCTCCAAATGAACAGGAGAGTGCATGGAAAATGAGAAAATATTGCAAACAAACGTCGGAAGCATTGTTGTGTCCATGCAGGTGTGCCTGCATCACGAAAAGAATGTAAGTATTTGTATTAACATAACCTTAACATAACATAACATAACTCAGTTGTAAACACATGGTGTAAGATATAAAGCATTGCTTTTCCATCTTTCATTAGTGATAGCAGAGCCCGGTTGTTAGGAGACAATATTCTATTGAAGTAAACAGGCACGTGCAACAATAGAAAAATATTGGACTCATGGAATATCATCAGCGTAGATGCCAAGAATTATACTTTATAGCAAGAAAAAATTGAAGCAGCAATACAAATATGTAAAGTATATGTCTATTGGATTGTAGATTGATTAACTATATGTCATACAAGATAAAAATCTTTGAGGGTCAAATAAAGATTCAGAAAATGGAGATGGTTTAGGCAGACAAAAAGGAATACAATTAATTTAGGTGATGGCCTCTTCTAACAACAATATATGGAGAATACAGTGAGATTGAAAGGTATGTTGTATTCATGATCTAAATGAAACAGTGAGTCAAAAATTAATATCAGTAGTCAAAGTTACTGATCATAGCTAACATATTAAGTTTCAGAATGATGGAGCTAAGGTATATAAAGAAAAGGGAGAAGTTCGAATGAAGGCAGTGAGAAGAGGAAACGCATATTATGCGGTATCAAGAAACAGAAAGGAGGCAGCATATGTATCAACAGAGAAAAATGTGTGGCATCGACATGCAAATTTGAGGATCATTGAAGAGATGGAGAATGAATACTTGGTAAGAGTTATAAATGTTAAAGATAAATTGAATATAGACTGTAAATGTTGCATTAAGGCACAAATGTGTAGAAATATCTATGAGAACTTGGAAACTGCAAAAGCAGCAGGAATAATTGGGCTGTGGCACATGCAATTGATTGGACCAATAAAGTCAACATTAAAAGCAGATAAAAGGTACCTGTCACCCACTGATGATTATTCGAGCAAAGAACCATTTGGTTGACTGATTTATAAATGACTAAAGATTTAATATGAAATATTATTGATGAAGGACTTTTTTTATTATAGGAGACTTACAAACATGAGTAATATTTATATGCAAAAGCCAGCCACTAAAGGTAAAGTAATAAGTATCATTTAATAATACTTCCATGGATTGTATATCTGTTTTTAAAAATTTAACCTATATACAATATTTACTTTCTAAATTTCTATATTAATATATTAAATAATTTCTAACTTGAATTACAATAGTAAATAATAAATTTTAATAAATTTGATTTTAAAGGTATTTTACATTAATCAAACTAATGTATTTCTTATAACTAGGTTGTAATGAAAACAACTGTTGGTGATGTTGAGTTAGAATTATGGGCAAAAGAAACTCCAAAGGCATGTAGAAATTTCATACAGTTATCTATGGAAGGTTATTAGGGTGACACTATCTTTCATAGAATTATCAAAGGATTCATAACACAAGGTGGTGATTCCACGGGTACAGGAGAAGGTGGTAAAATATATGGAGAACCATTAAAAGTGAGACTATATTTAAAAATAAAATGAATTCCTTTTTTATCGAAAAATAATTATTGGATATATATGTTTTAGGACGAATTTCATACACGATTACGTTTTTGTCGACGAGATTTAATTGCTATGGTTAATGCTAGAAAGATGACAATGGTTCCCAATACTTCTTTATTCTTAGTTCTACACCAGATTTGCAGAATAAGCATACAATTTCTGGTAGAGCTACTGGAGAATCTATATATAGTATGCTTAAACTCGAAGAAGCACTTGTAAATGAGGTAAATTTAATGTTTACAAGAAAATATATCAATAATTGATATAAATATAATATTTCCCCTTTTTTGTAGAATGATAGACCACTTTATCCTCCAAGATTGATAAAAACTATAATATTGAACAATCCATTTTCTGATATTATACCAAGAATAATAGTACAGGAAAGTGAAGAAGTAAAGAACAGTTAAAAAACTAAAACAGCAGCAGTAAAGTAAAAATCATATATGTTTGCAGAATTTAGTCCTGATAGTATTGTTCTTTACAACGAAAAATTGTGTTACAGAGATTTGAATCTTTTATCATTTGGTGGAGAAGCAAAGGAAGATGAAGAAGAATCTGTGATATTAAATAAAAAGTTTACTGGTAAGGGCAAATCAGCTCATGATCATTTAACTGATCCAAAATTAAGCTCACAAACAGCTGTTGAACCATCTGGACTTGCAAATAAAAAAAGGAAGGAAGGCCGCAGTAGCGATTGGGAAAGTGACGCCGAAGTAAAAACTCAAGAAGAATTAGAAGTTGTAAAGAAAGAGAAAGAGTTAGTTTATTGTTTACATTATAACTATGTTATAGAAAGTAGGAATTTTTATTGACTGTCTCTTATATTTATATTTTCAGAGTAATGAAGAAAAGGATAAAAAATACATTGAGAGATACAAAAAAGGAACCGAGGAAAGTACAAAATTATAAAATAGGTGATGCTGAAGATGATAAGAATATAAAGGAAAATGAATAGGGAATAAAAAACTCCTTATTAGTGTAGCACAGGAGAAAGCCGAGAAGATGCACGATAAGAGATATCAAGAATTATTAGGATAACTCATGTATTTGAATAGAATCATTTATCATATGTTTATAAATATTGTACATATATATATGGTCATTGTAATGATAATTATTAGGTGATATGTATTACGAAACATCTTTTTCTCGAAACCGTCCGTGATACGGACATCTATTCAGATTCTAATGTCTATATGTCATTGTTTATTATGTCGTTAACAATTAACATGTATATGTAAAACTTTCAAAGTGAATAAAAAGTACCTAAGCATATAACAATTGAAGTTTCGTTTTCTTTTTACCAAGAATAAAACAACGCATCTTCATCTGTGACTTCATGTTCGTCTGGCTTTTAAGAGAGTAAAGAGAAGGAAGAAAAATGTGTTATAATTATTTATGTCCTTTTATTGTTTTGTTTCTCCCGCCCAACGGGTCACGTGGTTTTTCATTCGGCAGTTTCGATCAGCGCCATCTATTATTTGGCTCCAAATGCTCCAAAAGTGATAGGAATATAGGATAGGCAAGGAGGTCGACGATGTGCTGGTCACGTGGTAGACAAGGACAGAGAGGGGATAGAAAAGGATAGAATGGCTCCGGCAGTGAAGAATTATTAATTACTCAATTTCCGTAAACAATTTGTGAACTTTTATAATTTCGTTGCAAAGCTGGAACTTCAGGCTACATTCCTATATAATTTTCGTAAAGAATTTAGCTCTAAATTGTTAGTTATTAATTTTTGTTTTATGGCGTCTATGATTTCGTAACGGCGACCATCACGACCTTCCGTGAAAATATTTATTACTAAACGAAACTAGAAGCAAAATGTGATCAAAAGTTATATGAGAAGATTCGCAAGGACATTGTCTTTCTAACGAGTGCATAAAGTTTCATAAATTAATTGCGTTGAGGATAGTAATTAATGAAAAACCAATGGCGTCTTCGACAACAATTCAAACACTGCGTAGAATAATAATTAATAATAAATTAATTAGGGACAAATCTATATCGAAAAATATATTGGAAAGTTCTTGAAGGATCTGCCTTTAAGATGCAATTATAAAAGTTCATAAATTAATCGCAGGAATTGAGTAATTAATTAATTAATTTTGATTTTTATCTGGAACTGTTCCGTTAGTTACAGTACACAACTATAGGTGGCGCTGACTGTTCCTTTTTGAATTTTTATTAGAAAATTAATTAATTACTCAATTCCTGCGATTAATTTATGAACTTTTATAATTGCATCGTAAAGGCAGATCCTTCAAGAACTTTCCAATATATTTTTCGATATAGATTTGTCCCTAATTAATTTATTATTAATTATTATTCTACGCAGTGTTTGAATTGTTGTCGAAGACGCCATTGGTTTTTCATTAATTACTATCCTCTACGCAATTAATTTATGAAACTTTATGCACTCGTTAGAAAGACAATGTTCTTGCGAATCTTCTCATATAACTTTTGATCACATTTTGCTTCTAGTTTCGTTTAGTAATAAATATTTTCACGGAAGGTCGTGATGGTCGCCGTTACGAAATCATAGACGCCATAAAACAAAAATTAATAACTAACAATTTAGAGCTAAATTCTTTACGAATATTATATAGGAATGTAGCCTGAAGTTCCAGCTTTGCAACGAAATTATAAAAGTTCACAAATTGTTTACGGAAATTGAGTAATTAATAATTCTTCACTGCCGGAGCCATTCTATCCTTTTCTATCCCCTCTCTGTCCTTGTCTACCACGTGACCAGCACATCGTCGACCTCCTTGCCTATCCTATATTCCTATCACTTTTGGAGCATTTGGAGCCAAATAATAGATGGCGCTGATCGAAACTGCCGAATGAAAAACCACGTGACCCGTTGGGCGGGAGAAACAAAACAATAAAAGGACATAAATAATTATAACACATTTTTCTTCCTTCTCTTTACTCTCTTAAAAGCTAGACGAACATGAAGTCACAGATGAAGATGCGTTGTTTTATTCTTGGTAAAAAGAAAACGAAACTTCAATTGTTATATGCTTAGGAACTTTTTATTCACTTTGAAAGTTTTACATATACATGTTAATTGTTAACGACATAATAAACAATGACATATAGACATTAGAATCTGAATAGATGTCCGTATCACGAACGGTTTCGAGAAAAAGATGTTTCGTAATACATATCACCTAATAATTATCATTACAATGACCATATATATATGTACAATATTTATAAACATATGATAAATGATTCTATTCAAATACATAAGTTATCCTAATAATTGTTGATATCTCTTATCTTACATCTTCTCGGCTTTCTCTTGTGCTACACTAATAAGGAGTTTTTTATTCCCTATTCATTTTCCTTTATATTCTTATCATCTTCAGCATCACTTATTTTATAACTTTGTACTTTCTTCAGTTCCTTTCTCATATATCTCAATGTATTTTTTATCCTTTTCTTCATTGCTCTGAAGATATAAATATAAGAAACAGTCAATAAAAATTCCTACTTTCTATAACATAGTTATAATATAAAC
>NW_016910422.1:0-2958 GCF_001483705.2 Eufriesea mexicana
TCGTGGTGAGCTAACTTTATTGCATAAACAAGGAGGGTAGATACTACTGGCGTGCTATAGCCGCCGCAATGTAATAGAATATGGCTGGAAAGTTCAATTTTATTGACATTTTCGACTTATATTGTGGTGAGCTATCTTTCTTGCATAAATAAGGATGAAAGATACGATTGGCCTGCTATAGCCATTGCATTGATATAGAATGTGTTTGGAAAATTCAAATTTATTGACATTTTCGACTAACATCGTTGTGGGCTAGCTTTCTTGCATATATAAGGAGGAAAGAATCTATTGGCATGCTATGGGCATAGCAAAGCTATAGAATCTTCCTGGAAAATTCAATTTTAATGACCTTTCCGACTAATATCGTGGTGAGCTAACTTTATTGCATACATAAAGGGGAAAGATTCAATTGGCGTGATGTAGCCGTCGCGATGCTAGAGAATCTGTCTGGAAAGTTCAATTTTGCTGACATTTTCGAATAATATCGTGGTGAGCTGACTTCCTGGCGTAAGAAAGGAGGAAAGGTCCTTTTTGAGTGCTATAGCCATTGCAATGATATAGGTTATGGATGGAAAATACAATTTCGTTGACATATTCGACTAATATCGTGGTGAGTTAATTTTGTTACATAACTAAGGAGGAACAATTCTATTGGCTTGCTATTGGCATTGAATGCTATAGAATCCTACTGGAAAATAAAATTTTATTGACATTTTCGACTAATATCGTGGTGACCTATCTTCCATGCATTGGTGAGGAGGAAAGACACTTTTGGCGTGCTATATCCATTGCTACGCTTTAGAATGTGGCTGAAGAACTCAATTTTATTAGACATTTCCGGCTAATATTGTGGTGACCTAAGTTTCTTGCATAAATAAGCAGGGAAGATACTATTGTCGTGCTATAACCATTGCATTGATATAGAGTGTGTTTGGAAAGTGCAATTTTATTGACATTTTCGACTAATATCGTGGTGCGCAATATTTCTTTCATAAATTAGGAGGAAGGATTCAATTGGCGTGCTGCAGTCGCCGCTGTGCTATAGAATACAGCTGGAAAATTCAATTTTATTGACATTTTCGAATAATATCGTGGTGAGCCACCTTTCTTGCATAAATAAGAAGGAATAATTCTATTGGCGTGCTATAATTACTGCAGTGATACTGAATGTGGTTGAAAAATTCAAATTTATTGACATTTTCGTCTAATATCATGGTGAGCTATTTTTCTTTCATAAATAATGAGGTTGGATTCAATTGGCGTGCTGCAGTCGCCGCTGTGCTATAGAATACAGCTGGAAAATTCAATTTTATTGACATTTTCGAATAATAACGTGGTGAGCTACCTTTCTTGCATAAGTAAGAAGGAATAATTCTATTGGCGTGCTATATCCATTGCAGTGATACTGAATGTGGTTGGAAAATACAAATTTATTGACATTTTCGACTAATATCATGGTGAGCTATTTTTCTTTCATAAATAAGGAGGAAGGATTCAGTTGGCGTGCTATAGCCGTCGCAATGTTACAGAATATGGATGGAAAATTCAATTTTGTCTACATTTTCGACTAATATCGTGGTGAGATATCTTTCTTGCATAAAAAAGGAGGAAAGATACTATTGGCGTGCTATAGCCTTTGCAATGAAATGGAATCTGGCAAGAAAATTTAATTTTATGGACATTTTCGACTAATATTGTGGCGAGTTAACTTGTTTGCATAAATAAGGAGGATAGATTCTATTGGCGAGCTATAGCCATTGCAGTCTTGTAGAATCTGGATGTAAAATTCGATTTTATTTACTTTTTTGACTAATATCGTTGTGAGCTAACTTTATTGCATAAATAAGGAGGGTAGATTCTACTGGCGAGCTATAGCCATTCATTGCTATAGCATCCCGCTGGAAAATTCAATTTTATTGACATTTCCGACTAATATTGTGGTGAGGTAGCTTTCTTTCATTAATAAGGAGGAAGGATTCAATTCACTTGCTATTGCCGTCGCAATGTCATACAATCTGGCTGGAAAGTTCAATTTTGTGTACATTTTCGACTAATATCGTGGTGTGCTGACTTCCTTGCGTAATTAAGGAGGAACGATGCTCTTTGAGTGCTATAGCCATTGCAATGATATAGTTTGTGGCCGGAAAATACAATTTTGTTGGCATTTTCCACTAACATCGCGGTGAGCTGACTTCCTTGCATAAGTAAGGAGGAAAGATGCTTTTCGAGTGCTCTAGCCATTGCAATGATATAGATAGTGGCTGGAAAATACGATTTTGTTGCCATTTTCAGCTAATATCGTGGTGAGTTATCTTTCTTACATAACTAAGGACGTACGATTCTCTTGGCGTGCTATAGGCATTGAATGCTATAGAATCCTCCTGGAAAATAAAATTTTATTGACATTTTCGACTAATATCGTGGTGACCTAACTTCCTTGCATTGGTGAGGGGATAGATACTATTGGCGTGCTATAGCCTTTGCAATGCAATGGACTCTGGCAGGAAAATTCAATTTTACTGACCTTTTAGACTAATATCGCGATGAGCCGCCTTTCTTGCATAAATAAGGAGGGATAATTCTATTGGCGTGCTATAGCCATTGCAGTGATACTGAATGTGTTTGGAAAATACAAATTTATAGACATTTTCGACTAATATTATGGTGAGCTACCTTTTTTCATAAATAAGGAGGAAGGATTCAATTGGCGTGCTATAGCCGTCGCAATTCATTAGAATACGGCTGGAAAATTCAATTTTACTGTCATTTTCGACTAATATCGTCGTGACCTAACTTCCTTGCATTGGTAAGTGGGAAGGATACTATTGGCGTGCTATAGCCTTTGCAATGCTATGGGCTCTGGCAGGAAAATCCAATTTTACTGTCATTTTAGACTAATATCTCGGTAAGCCACCTTTCTTGCATAAATAAGGAGGAATAATTCTATTGGCGAGCTAT
>NW_016910423.1:0-557 GCF_001483705.2 Eufriesea mexicana
GTTTATCCTACGTTTGGTAAGGTTAGGATAGGATAGCTTTGACTTCTATGCCACACACCGCTCGTAGTTGGGTTTCTGCGCTCTTCGCTGCTCTACAATGCTCTGATCGGCCTTCGGGAAGCCAGTTACGGTTCTCACGGCACGTTAGTTTGAGTCAGGTTGCGTTTTGCTGGGTCAGGATACGCTTTGTTATGCTACGATATCTTCGACTTTTGTATTGCACACGGCAACTATGTGGACCTCAGCGCTCTTCTGTGCGCTATCGCTTTCTGCTTGCCTCTGTGGACGCCAGGAGTACTGCTCTCGTCACGTAAGGTTTAGTTATGTTACGTTTGGTATGGTCAGGCTTGGCTATGTTTGGCTATGGTTGCTTTGACCTTTGTGCTATACACTGCTATTCGGAAGATTTCAGCGTTCTACGAGCATTTCAGCGTTCTACGTTGCTCTGCTATACTCTGCTTAGCTCCCGGTATGCCAGCAATAGCGGTCGTGGCTCGTCACGTTGCGTTCCGTAACGTCCGCTTATGTTACGTTTGGTTATATTAGGATAGTGTAGC
>NW_016910424.1:0-23545 GCF_001483705.2 Eufriesea mexicana
AAAATTTCCGTACTTTACCGATTCCTTTAAAGTTACTTTTTCGCTGTAATAACTAATAATTTACTAACTTTTTTGACTTTTATCGTTAATATACGTTCCAAGCTATTTGTTACGAACGATTTTAATTTGTTATTAACAATAAATTTATTAACTTATTAACTTTTTGTAAGTTATGAATACATTTTATCACAAATACGTTGTTTGTTTAAGTAGTAGCCAATAATTTATTAACTTTTTACTTTTCTCGTTAATATACGTTGCAAAATATTTGTTATTAACAGTAAATGTAGTAATTTATTAACTTTTTGCTAATTATAGATACATTTTCACGCGAATACGTTATATTTACTAGTAATAGCCTATAATTTAGTAATTTTTCGTTGTCACCAATTTGTTATTAAAAACAAGCGCAATAATTTTTACATTTTTGCAAATTATAGGTTCATTTATACATTGGTATGATATTTTTCGATTGATAACCAATGATTTACTAATTCTTTTACTTTTATTATAAACTTACGCTATGAACAATTTGTTATTAATAAGAAATTTGATTATTTATACATTTGTTTGAACTATAACTGTATTTGATTGACGTCATTGACAAAAATTCCGTTCACTTATCTCTCACAGCCTCAAAAATCGTCGAATGTTCAACCGAAGTATCGAAAATTTACAAGAGGTAGGATATAGTTTAAGCTTTGTGCGTAGCTCTTAGCTTGGTATCGTTTTGCGAAGAAAAATCTTTGGAAGAGGATACCAATTACCAGTTCTCATCACGAGGAGGTGGCTACGCATCAAGACCCAGACATGCGCCCTAGTGGCGCAACCTACTGGTGCTACCTGTATCAAAGATACCCTAGCCTAACTTGGAGCAAATTAAATGAAAGTGACTCTACTGTCACTTTATTTTATTTCGTGTCTTACAAAGGGGATTTCGATTTGGTGTACTAAATTTATTTAATTTATTAGTTTACATTATTTGCTTTATGAGCTGTGTGCTTTATAATATATCACAATATATATATTGTTACTTAAATCATACCTTTTCATAAACGTCCTTAGTTTCGCGATGACCTAATAACATTTCGGAAAACTGTCAAATTTTATAACTGAATGGCACTTGCAAAGCGTGGTAAACCAGCATTTCAAACAGCATTTTTATGACTTGTTGCAATAATTCTATTTTATTGGCAAGGAAATGGCCTCTCAATTGTCGTTCAATTTAACTTCACAAATATTCAATAGAATTTAAATCGAAAGCTTGGCTTTACTACTTAATTACATTTATATATTGTTACGTAAGACATTATTTAATGCTTGGTGTTATTCGTGATTATTATTTAATACTTGGTGTTATTGGTGATTATTATTTAATGCTTGGTGTTATTAGTGATTATTATTTAATTCTTGGTGTTATTGTAAACACGAGTTTCTGAAACATTGAAATCTTGAAACGCCTTAAAACCTAAATTTTAAAATTCGAAATGTTTAGAATGAGAATCTGAATTAGATATTTATCTATATTGCTATATATTATTTGCATTTTGTTTAACCACGTTTAATAAAAACTTATGCAAAAATTCTGCCTGTTCTTCAGATTGTAAATCAAAATATTTTATGTTCTAAGCAAAATCAGCACGTCGATTTTCAAAATATTATAAAATTGATGAATTCGAATTGTAAATCTGAAAATTAAAAAAGAATCGAAAATTCACTGTATAAATATCTTTTCTTTAACAAATGCTAAAAATAGGAAAGAGATCTACAGAATATTGCAAAAGAGAGTAATATTTTTTAATTTTAAATTGAGATACTTAAAATTCTCTTTGCAATTTCATTAAAAATATTACCTTTGAAAATATTTAATTAAAACATTCATAATGTGTAACTTTCGAATCATTTTTATGCTTCTCAGCACGCAAAGCAGTTTTGTATATGTTTATACAGCAACGTACTCAAATAATTACTGTTCCTTAAATTTTCTCATTAAAAATATGCATATAAGTATACATATACATTGATAATTATGGAAATAGTGAGAAAAGTAATGCGAAATAAAGAAGAAATAAATTTATCATTTATTATGTATTGCATCCTCCTACACTATGTTAATTTAAAATAATTTTTAAAAATTAACAGAAAACTGAATCACCATGTTGAGTTCGCAATTAATTTTTGTAATTTACGAAACGCAAAACTTTTATTATTTTGGAAGCAAGCATACATATATATAAGAAGAAATATACATATAAAACCGTGCATGACGTAGATGATTTTCATGATTGCATCCACATTTTACTCTCACAGAAATATGATTATAACAACTACGCAAATATTAAAAATAAATAATGCAATTAATTTCAGAAATAAATTCCTTACTAAATTTTCTCCCTGTTCCGAGGACGAAGGTCACCTCAAGGTCATTTTATTATAGAACATTGAATTCGTATTTTTAATGCCTATAAAATAGTAGTAAAATAAATATACGGTACCGTTTAAAAGACTCACAGCTGTCATAATATCCCGAAAAACACGACACATATAAAAGACCTTTCCGTTCGACGAATTCCATTAAATATAACATATGTATTTTGTGTAAAATAAAAATAACGCGTTATTTTGCATCGCAGTTGCGGAGGTCCTTGCAAGAAGCGCACTTCTCCAGACAGTCTTTATTAACCTTAGTATAGTCTTGTCACGATCAAAATCAGAAATCAGTTGTGACTAGTTAATTCTAGAATAGACTAGTTAATTCAAAACTAATTCTCATTCGACAAATGTTACAATCCTTGCAAAAAGAATTGCAATCGAATTCGAAGCGATTGTAATAAGAAAAGAAGCTTTCGTAATTCAAAATTGCACAAGGATACGCCATGTTGTAGCAAATAAAATATCGAATGCATTTATTCAGTGTCATGTCACACATTATAGTTTTTACTAATTTTCCTCCAAAAATACGTGTGCAATATTTTTTTCAGAAATATCTCACATAAATTACATTAAAATTGGCGTGTACGGATTGAATATGATTCCTTGTTAGAAGTGATAAATTTTACTTTTAGATATTAAGGCATTACACATTCGTAGGTTCTACCTTTATATTCGGTTTATTACACTTTGGTACGCACGTGTTTAAAATGGTAGAATTTTAGATAGGTTTTACTTATTAACCACAACAGTTTTACTTGATATTCTATTTTACTTGATATTCGGTACACACGATGTTTGTTCTATTAGATGTTATTGAGAACTGAAACCATAACAGCTCGCACCGCACGTTCATGCTCATCCTCACACACACACACACACTCATACTTGCATACATCCTTAGTCGATAAATAAACACAGGATGTTACCGACTTATAGTGGAATAAGTATTCGTGTTACTAATAACACTAATAACATGTGTCACTCGTACTATGCGTGGCTGAAAAGAAGTCATCTGAGAAACTGGTAGGATGGAATCCCCACCAGCCCAACCATTCCAATCATGACAGAAATAGAGTAAAACGCTTCCCTTATTAATAGAATTGATCCCTTCCTATTAGCCCTGTCATAGAACACCATGTGACAAAGAACGCGAACGAAGCAACGAAACAAAGTGAGACAGACGCAACAAATAGATGCAAAATCATAGACTCATCCTAAAAGCATATTAACTTCAGATTCTTCTGATAAACACATGATTATTTGCAATTACTAATTACTGATTAGCATCTTGATTAATTTTTCATTCCGTAATACATGCAATGCTCATTCTCGCATACACACACTAGCGCATCCATTCATACGTGAATCGTCGACATGCTAATTTGGGATATCACCGATTTACAATTGATTGTATCTAGTTTAAGTACATATATATTTTTCCACGAAAAGCACACAATTAGATAATCGTTAATACTATCTTAGATATGTCAAACTTATTAGTGAGTTATTAGTTTCATGTAATACTTGTGGGATCAGGAGGTTAACTCAATTAGGGTACTACACTTGTACTTGTCATACGTATTATTTTATCAGAATTAGAAAAATAATAAATAAATCTATGGCCATGATAATTATATTATTTGTATACGTTCAGTCTCTCCGTTCCTCATTCATCTCTCTCATTCACTCTCACTCTCTCAAGCTCCCATATCCCATAGTCTATTGTCAACTCACGATCTAACAATTTCTCACCCTTCCATGCAAACGCTCGTACTCTAACTAATTACACATCCAATAAAACGACCTCGCACGATACTGGTATTAATTGATAACATTCGATAAATCACAGAAATGTAATAATTAATAAAAATTAGTAGTCTTAATTCTAATGAAGATCAAGTAACAAATAAATTGAAATTTTCGAAAAATACTTTAAGACACGTGATACTTCATTAAAGGTGTCATACATGTATGGATTCGTCCTTCGGTAAACATCCTTATTCGTATATGTTAATAGAAAAATGTTTCTGTAGGAATAAATCGAAAGATAAGATTTTATTCTGTATTATGACCATGAAATGTTATCGTAAATTGTGTTCTGTCCCGATTATTCTGTCTCCAACAAACGTCACTGCGTGTCATCACTTGACAATCTTGGTCAGTGGTGAATTTGTTCGAGTTACACCAATCACGATTCAGTGAATCAGGTCCATTGAACCAATGAATATTTTTTACTTCATAATGCGAATTATGAAATTCGGTTGACGCGGAAAGTCGTAAAATTGCTTTTGATTCGCATACAGATTCTTCGATGGAGATACAGGGAGTCACAAAATTATTGACACACGGAGAAACTGGTAAGAATATGAAAAGTAAAAGAAATAATCAAATACTTTTTAACACTTTTTTGTTTACAAAACATAATGTTTTGACCATGAACTCCCAACAGTATGAAAAAATTAATAATATCGCAATATATAGTTATAAAAAGTGAAACGAAACGATTCCATGCATCAATTGTCGTCACAAAATTATTGACACACTTAACATATTCTAGGAAAAACAAATGAATCAGCCTATTCCGATATTTTTTCCTTTTCTTCACTGTTATTTAGGCTCGGTATAAGATATTATAATAGTCAGTTAACACCAAAGTGAGGAATTAAAATGTAATAAAAGAAATATTTGAAAGCAGCTTCTGTTATGACGAGGAAAGATAAAGAAACTAACTTAGATATAAGAAATTTAGTAATTCATCGCTGGAAAACTGGAAAATCACATAAAGAAATTGGAAATATCGTAAACAAAAATTTTTCAAGCATCCGAAATATTATAAAAAAGTTGAGGATGAAGGTAGAATTGAAAATGCACCTGGACGTGAAAGGAAAAAGGTTTTAAGTTCATCAGAAAAACGTTTTATTGTTCGAAATTTGAAACAAAATCGAAGAATCAGTGCCCCACAAATTAACGTCTAGCTCCAGTATTTTTCTAATAAAACTGTTTCCAATGAATCGTTAAAATTATTAATTTTTGTAATGTGCCAATAATTTTGTGACGGCAATTGATGCATGTAATCGTTTCGTTTCATTTTTTTTTATAACTACGAGAAGTGACATTATTATTTTTTTCATAATATTGCTCGTTTATGGTCTAAACTTTATGCATCTGAAATAAAAGTCTTGAAAAATCTTTTATTATTTCCTTTACCCTTCATATTGTTATCACTTTCTGCACGTGCCAATAGACTGTATATAAATATAAAAGACAATATAAAACTGTATGTAATACACGAAGAAGAAGAAAGTACAATTAGCACTGTGCATTTAACAGCGTTAAATTAAATACGCTCGGAAAAACAATAAACACGTTTAAACGATAATAATGTATATAATAAAACGCGGATGAAAAGATACGTTTAAAATTTCTCGTTGTAGACGTATTTCCTTTAAATTAGATCCAATTTGCTGAAAGAAATATGTACGTAATTATTCCTATAAAATACCGTGCTCACGTATCGTACATTTGTAACGAAGAAAAATAGTTAAGAAACTTCTTGCGCTCAATTAGGGACTTGCTCGCGACTGTGTAACACTTAATAACGAACTTTTATTGCATCCGATATTTAACATCTAATGCTTAATATCTCATATTTACAGCTAATATCTGATACCTAATATTTTCCCTCTGATATTTAATATCTAATGTTTATACCTAATATTCCGCGTGCAATATTTCACGTTTAATACTTCATGCCCGATACTGCACGTCTAATATTTTACACGGGATACTTCATGCCCGATATTCGAAGCCTAACACGTTACACCCGATATTTTACATTTTATGTCTGAAATTTGACATTTAATTATTGCCTTCGTTACCACATCCCGTATCCGAGATTTTTCCTCTTATCGGTGCTCGTTAATAAAATATATTTCACCTGCTCGCCCATTCCGTCCGAATCTCACGACTAGACGAGATACCCGGCGAGTCTCTAATAATAGGATAAAAAGGCGAGTTGTCTGATATTATATGTTATGACTCGTAATTGCGAGTAATCTGTATTTAGACAACATTAAAGCGAAGAATGCGGAGCGGAGGAGAAGGAAAAAGGATGACCCGAGGCTGGTAATCTAGTTATGAGAGGCGAATTTGACGAAAGTGCCGACTGGCGTGTTTCCCTGACGCCGCCAGAAGGTAAATTAGACGGGCCTTTACAACCTTCGCTCTTCGACGAAAATAATAATGGCTGGATCTTATACTACTTAAGGGATCGGCTGTATCCATTTATTAGCCGCAAGATGACGGGCAGTTTGGAAATCATCAGCGGCAATTAGACACGGCGGGCTCAATTGTTTGCTTGGCGGCATATTTTAGGGGTGTTCTTCAAATTATTAGCTCGACGTTGAATCGCTCCTGGCATCGGCATCGTTTCACAGCAGATCGCCTCTTCACGGAACTAATGCAAACGGTGAGCCATTGTTTTCAATTCCACCATTGCGAAGGGCACACGGTCTAGCCGTGATATTCCTATTAAAATGCAAATCGCGTTAACGTATATCAGTTTTCTTCCATTCTTTTAACCATACATCGACCTTGGATTTATTTGTTAATTCCAACGCGGTCCCGGCCTTCTGCCATTCTTTTAACCATCCACCGACCTTGCATTTACTTGTTAATTGCAACGCGTCCCGATCAACGATCGTTATGGTAGATCTATTGCACGATTAACGAGGTAATTAGAGACAGGTTACTGATCGCCAGGATGGATATTTATTTATCTCGTAATGTCGAATTTATAACTGTATTCCTGGTATTTATGATAGTTTTGTAATAAAAATATTTATATTTATAATTCGATCGAGTTACGGTGGAGCAAATGATTATAATCGCGATTTCTTTAGTTTCTGTCATGTATTATTTACATTTATTTTTGACATAATCGTTGTGTGCGTGTATGTGAACGTGCAGAGTTTACTTTGTTGCTGGCGTTTCTCCGTAGCTCACTTCTCCCGTTCGATTTCTATACGTATAACTGTGAATTCTATAAAATATGATTGCGGAATATACGAGGTGTAAGCCATTAGCTAAATCTAGGAATTAACGAGCTATATATTCGGAAAAAATATTGTATAAAATAAATTGCAGAATTCTAGAAGCAAATACAACGGTTAATTTATGTAAATATCGTGTTATAGAATAATATACAATCGGTTTGTTGTTTCGGAAAAGTTTTAGGTGGAACAATGGTATTATAAACATTGTAATAAATTATTCATAAATATTTCTGATTTTTATGATTTTTATAATTAAATATCCATGATTTTATAATTAAATATTTAATTTATTCATGAATTATTCATAAATATAATTTTCCAATCTTTAAACGTACTTTTCCAACGTATATTTTAGGTAGATTAAATTAAAATTGAAAAATTATGTTATTTATACAAAGTACTTTGTACGACAAGAACGTTCACGATTTTCTTCTTCCTTTTAATAATTTTAAAGAAAGAGTAGAAAACAAAACTGTTTGTTAAAAGTAAATATTTTAATAAATAATTGTTACCGATACATTGATACAACTTACAGGAAAGGAAAGAAATTTATTTATATTAGGAATACAAAATTTTGTACAAGAAAATAGGTAACACGAATATTTATTTAATTTTTGTATGTATTACACAATACACATAAGAAAATGATTCTATGATACAGAGAATGTACCTATATGTATGTACACTTTTAATATGTAATTAAATATTAAATTTAGGGAAGGATATATAGGGTGTACCACATTTTTGTGCATAAAATTCATCAATACGCTCTATGTGTGAAAATAAAATAATATAATGTGACAAAAGGATCATAAATGCATAATTAAAAAATTGTAATAAAAATATTAACGACAAGAACCACTCTATAAGATATTTCGTAACACATGAAAGACTTTTATAATGTCAATAGCAATTGACTCCCTCAAAAATCATACGATAAATAAGCGAATATTTACGCTAATAATGATTTCTATGTCACGTGCTATCTACATTTTGTATAAGCCTTTGTATAAGTCTGGTATTTTAGATACACTTGCGTGTCCTTTTATACAACGCGTATTTTATAACAAAATCGTGTAAAATTTGATTCGCAACAACGCATAAAATTACTATTAAACTAACGCGAATTGTACAAAAAGTACTGACTGCATCCGTGTTAGAATTAAAAAGCAAACACCGCTCCATTGTACACTCCGTTATATTTTTCAAGAAAGGAAGAATTTAAAATATTCGTGCAGGATACGCATGATTTCTGTAACACTTTCCGCAAATTGCTTAAAAGTAAGAAAAACGTGTGAAAAGTCGTGCAAAAATAAATAGCACGTATGAAAAACTATATAACCGCGAAACGTGTTACAAATGTGATTAAAATGGTAAAAAGTTCGTGAAAATGTGAATTAAACGTTAAAAAGTTCGTGAAAATGTGAATAAAACGTTAAAAAGTTCGTGAAAATGTGAATAAAACGTTAAAAAGTCCGTGAAAATGTGAATAAAACGTGTTAAAAAAACTCGTGTGACTGTGAATGAAGTATGACAAAGTCACATAAAAGGAGACCTAAACGTAATAATTTTTTCAATAATTATTTTAAGTATAATTCTAACATTAACATAATGCAGGAACTCATCACGAAGGTACCTGACAGGCATAGAACAATATCGACAATTATGGTTGTAACCTTTTATTATGGTTATGAACTTAATCTGGTCACCTTTCAATATTCCAATTGAAATCCAGTATTTGAAAAATTTATTTCATTCCATATAATACTATTTCAACATTTTCAGTTAGCATTACATACGTAATAAATTCTCCTTGCCTGTAAGATATAGCGATTTACTACAGTTTATACAAAGACATTTCTGTTCTATTTACAACGTTCATTAAGGGTCATAAACAAAGATAAGTAGGACCTATTAGGACATGGAAAGACATAGTAGACAAAGACATAGTAGGGCGTAGAGGTTTATACAAATCTTTTTCCCTGTTGTTGGATGTGCAAGCAGAAATTTAAAAATTCTACGTAATATGAAATATCATATATGACGAATGTAACTTTATGTAGTTTGAGAGTCAATAATATTAATATAAATTGGCCAAAAAATATAAAATAGCAATCGTTTCGTTCGAAATCAAGAAAATTTTACAAAAAATATATTGATCATTTTTATAATAAATAATTTCAATAAGAAACATTGCTTTGTACTAAGGAAGAATGGCATCATATACCTATTGCAAAAATTCTACGCTATTTATTGGACTAATTAGCCAAGCTAATAAAATATGGTCAATTCTCGATACTATTAAAATGTAACATAGTTTACAATGGGGTGGTTCAGTTTTTTCAATCAGGTACGTGTATTTCTTTTAAGTAATTTAATATATTTTTCTTACCTGTTTCTCTTATATTAGAGCTGTAGCCAGTTTTATATCAGATGTGCCTTTAAAACAAGGAAAAGGAAAAAAATTAAGAAGGAAGAAAGGATATCAATATAATGTAATTTGAATTTTTATACTATACATTGTTACGAGTTTCTCATATGCACCTGGTACTCGGCCTAGTAACAAAAGCGAGACGTAACTTCCGGAAAAGAGTAATACAGCACCTTCCAGTATATTCGGGTGAGGACTTCCTACTTCCGGAATAGTTATCCAGGACCTACTAGAATGTTCGGGCAAAGAACAATCGCAACTGTTCAGTATAAAAAGGGGTGTCTTCGACCAAAGTTCAGGTAATTGAGTTGTCAACGTTTAATAGGGTCAATCTATACGTCGTGAACATTTGGAAACTTTCAGCAACCCAGTGATCGAACTCATAGAAGAGGAGTTCTAAGTGCGATATGTAACAATATTAATTATACATTAATTGATAATGACACATAATAGGCACCGAAGAATTTTCTTCTATTTCATAAACAAATTTTTGTTGTAACAAATCGTAGCCTTGCAACGATGGTGTAAGGTGTGCTGCACGTTGGAGGTCAATGGTGATTTTTGGGTCTTGGGGATCTTAGTTATTGGGAGGATGTCAAGGGGTCGTGCTTCGAGTTTTGGTTTAAAAGGATCTATTTTCTAGAAAGGCTCAGTCTCAAAACCAGTAGAGTATTGTAATTCATAAGTACACGTACATTCTTCTATATCTGCATAAGTGTATTTGTATTTTTCACTAATAATAAACCTTATATGAGCCGTTCACTGCACAAATCGATTAATTCTATTTTTTGAAAAATCTTAAATCTAAGTGTCAATGCACTTGGTATAGTCGTAACCTTTTATATTTAAGATTTCTCAAAAATTGGAGTTAATCGATTTGAGCAATGAACGGCTCATATATTGGTCACTATACAATTGTACACGGTTAGTTCCCTAGACGTTTGAATAAACGCTGCAATTTCATTCGAGAAATTACAATTTCCATTCAAAATTATTTTACTTCCATCCTGAAATTTAACAAATCACATCACAGTGAATTTACATCGAATTCCATCTCGTATGCATTTAAAAATCGTGACAAACCTATGTTTTTAATATCCGACAGTATCGGAATAATTTACGAGCGATAGTATGCATTTATCCATATATATATATAGATATAAAAGCATTAAAAATCGTGGTGAAATTGCAAATTATTTTCTTTCCCTGACGCCACGCACGCAGCATTCCGAGAAACGTCATTTCCCTGAAACAATAATATCTTGGAAAAAGCAAGGAGAAAAATTTCTTTGTCGAAACGATTACTTTAAAATTTACCATAATGTATAACGTCGTTTACGAGAATATGAAATCGTCTTATTGTTGGAAGGCTGTCCAGAGTAAACTAATAATAATCAAGACACGCCGTAAAATCCGTCTATTCGTAATGACCGTAATTCTGAGTGGAGGCAAGCGAGGCTACGAAGAAAGGGTCATAAAGAAGCGGCGTTGTGTGTCGACGGCGAATGCAAATAGAAAATCGTAGACCGGCAAGACTCGTAAAATAATACTGCCATAAATTATGCGTTTTCATTCTTACGAACGAAATGCCATCGCTAAGTCCTCGCACTATTGACCTCCATCGCGTTCCGCGTTAACAAATTTTAATATTACTTCGTATTTTAACCAGGAAAAATACCAAGTCCCGTCCTTTTCTTTTTCGCAAATTCCGTGTATATGGCCGGAACACGCTGACATTTTTACAAGCGTGTATAGCATATTGCGGAGCACGAGTTTAAGTTCTAATAAAAGAGCGGGGATAGTTGGTTATGCAGGGATAATAACGTAACGAGGAATTTTTCTTCCAGTTATTTTCAGCTTTCGATCTCGCGAGAAGTGAAAAATTTTTACTCGTTTTAATATTCAGTCTTAAATAATTTTTTTGTTTATTTGGATTATTTAACTTTGCGTTGTTAGCTCATTAGCAGGTTATCGCCTTTAACCTTTTTTTCTCCATTAGATATAGTGGAAAATAGGGAAATTAACTGTGTATGTAATTACGTTTGTTTAACGGAAAATGGAACTATTTCGTTTATTTCGATTATTTAATTTTGCATCGTTAATTCGTCGTGCGTTATCTCCTTTGGGATTTTTTCGCGATTAGATATAATGAAAAATGAGGAAACAAATTGCGCGTGTAATTGTTTAAAAGAAAATGGAATTATTTTGTATATTTTATCGCTTACTTTTGTACTGCCGATGTGCCATGCATGCTTTTCTTCGTGATCTTTTTGTAACTAGATATCGTGAAAAATGTGAAATTTCAAAGTTTACGCAATTTTTGGAGGCAAAATAAATTTATTTTCTTCATTTTCATTATTTACTTTTGCGTTGCCGATTCGCGATGTATGCTTTATTTCGAAACAAAAATAACAATATTGATTTAACGAATGAACATTTATCAGGATTCGTTTATTTAAAGTTTATTTAAATTCTTTCTTTCGCATTTCGTAAGCTTCTTTTATATTTTATTCGATTTGTAAGTGAATAATTAATTACCTTTGACAATTACGTTATGAAAATAATACTGTAAAAATGAAAATTAAATTATTATATTTGAAAAATTTATTTAATCTTGTATACCTAGGTTTATATAGATAATTTATATAGATAATTATCAGTGATAACAATGGATACTAATAGTCGATTAAAACTAACTTTAAATATGAAAAAATGGCAATTTAAGTTATTAAAACAATCATTCAGTGACAATAATTTCATAATATTGCTTTAACACGTTTCATTGTGCTTTAATTATATTTTTGTTACCGTAACGAGTAGAGCTTAGTGAAAAATATGGCTCTTAAATTTATTTTTCTAGACGCTTTAAAATATCGATATTATCTCAGTATTGATATCAAATTAAATAGTGGTATTAATTGAAATGTCAGGAAGAAAATAAATTACCAAGTAGAAATAATATTTACTCCATTTATAAAAATTTCTGGTTTCAAATTCATAAAGGATTGATAAATAATATAAAGAATATTCATGTTCCAACCTTCAACATTTTGATACAGCTCTTTTTTATTTTAAATTTATGGTACAGTAAAACCATTTAGACAGCAAACAAAATTGCAATTTTCGTCCAACGATAGTTTGCTATAAATGTTAATTCTATTAAAAATAATTGTACAAATCTCCGTTTACATTAATAAGTTTCTTACAAATTTTACTATAACGGTTCATTCGTATATTGCTAAAAAATTAAACAGGATGAAAAGGATAAAGGTATACGTTACTAAAATACAAATAAAAATTATTTAAATACTGCAATGTTAAATTAACGAAGAATTACAAAGTACTTACCAATTACCGAAAAATTAAACTTTCAGGAGAAAGGAAGAAAGGAAACTACTATACAGGGTGTCCCAAGAGAATATATACATATTTTGCGTGATTATAAATAAATTATATTTATATTATAATAAATTAATATAAATTAGAAAGAATAACAAACAAAATTGCAATTTTCGTCCAACGATAGTTTGCTATAAATGTTAATTCTATTAAAAATAATTGTACAAATCTCCGTTTACATTAATAAGTTTCTTACAAATTTTACTATAACGGTTCATTCGTATATTGCTAAAAAATTAAACAGGATGAAAAGGATAAAGGTATACGTTACTAAAATACAAATAAAAATTATTTAAATACTGCAATGTTAAATTAACGAAGAATTACAAAGTACTTACCAATTACCGAAAAATTAAACTTTCAGGAGAAAGGAAGAAAGGAAACTACTATACAGGGTGTCCCAAGAGAATATATACATATTTTGCGTGATTATAAATAAATTATATTTATATTATAATAAATTAATATAAATTAGAAAGAATAAGAATAATTTTTGGGGACACTCTATACATAAAAAAAATAATCCATGCTAGTTCTATATTTTATAGACAAAAACGAATTAAAAAATATTGCTACAATTCTAGAACAATTATCAAGTAATATTCGCTTTAATATTCAAACAAAAAATTTAAAAAAATCACATCGTTAAACCAATCAAACATTACATAGTATTACAGCCATTTGTTCAACTACTATCCAAAAATTCAACCTTCTTTCAAGAAAAATGACAAAAAAAGGAAGAAAATGAGCTGGAAATTGTGTAAAAAGAGTGACCTCGAAAGAGTTTTTCTCCTATCACCGTATGCATCAGCGAAATATACAAACAGCGACACTGAGTTTTCAAAGCTTTTTGCTATAACGATAAGTAGAGAAATTATTTATGGATCCTGGTTCTCGTGACTCACCCCGTGTACTTTACCACGCATACCTACGCAGTTAAAACAATGGATATTGGACGAATAAGAAAGAAAATTAAAATTTGAAAAGTCAGAATCTCCACACAGACCGAGTAGAAAGCAGCTGGCAGGCGCTTGAGCTTGGAATAGTGGAAACGGATCCAACGCCGGGTCGTGGAGGAAGCAATCGAAAATTCGTATAATGGTGGCCGATCCGATGGATCCGAGCGATATTCTGTGGTGACTCGATGGCGTAGAATTAACGACTCCCCTTGACGCTAATGCGGCACTACGAGCTTTCGCCGATTGTTTGTGACGCTGCTCGCACACACGTGTTGTGACTCAGAAATGATAACCGATGATTTATCCGTGACAGGCTGCAGGTACTGCGGATGGATTATCGTTCTGATTGCAAAGTATGAAATAATTAGGGAGCGGACCGTCGACCATCCATCATTGAGCAACGATGGCCGCTTGTCAGGCGCCGTTCATTTATCATACTCGCTCAGCCATCACCCTCTTCCTATTCCCATCGCATCGGCAATGTTCCATTGTTCGTATATCGGACGTAACTGTCCGTTACTGCTAATTACCTCCTGCCCCTGCGAAAGATTACGCAGTCAAGGTATCAAACGTATTAACGTGCACATACCTCTAGCTAGGCTCTAGGCTAGCTCGCTCACCGACACTCGTACATGCACGCGTTGGCTTAGCGACCGAGCAACGACTCCATTAACCGTGTTTACTTGGCCAAAGATCTCGCCTATCGGTCAACTGTACAGTATATGGATGCTGTCGTGTGCGCCGCGACGCTTTGTCGCACGCGAATGCATTTCGACAATAATCTACCGTGCAGTTAACTTGTCACGCGAGAGGCTGCGCAGGCTACAGGCCATCCGATACAGACTCCATTCATCCTTTATCTCCCGCTTTTCCCTTTCATTTCCTCTCCCCTTTTAAGTCGCCAATTTAACACTCTTATCCGTCTTCCTTTACCTTGTCTCGCGTCTTTGCCAATTACTCTGTTTCGTTCCTAAACGCGAGCTAATAAACATAAACGCGATTTTAACGATATCTGGATATAGCTCCGTGCAGATGACCGCAAATGAACGGATGGTGTTGAAGAGTAGAGGGAAGGTTGATTAGCACGGTCTTCGAATTAATCCGTTTTTCCTACTTCTTTTTCAGATACGAAGGTCATTAGACTCTTTTTTGATCGCGAACAGATATGATTGATGATTCATCACTGATTTTGATGAATTACGATATCTAAATGCTAAGGTAATTACCTGGGTATTTCTTTAGATAGGATTTGTATTAAAAATGATATCTACCATTCGGTACATTTTAAAGATTTTAATGATCGTGATCGTTACACCACAATGGACTATGTTTCTTTTATTTTAAAGGAAATGCACACTTTTTGTAGAAAAATTAAAAACTGATTTCGAATTATAAAAATTGGAAAGAATTAGAAATCAAGATTCACCAAAATTGCGAAAATCGTCCTTCAATTTCTAATTGCTAATAATTTCGCATAATATTATCTAACATTGGTTATTTTAAGGAAAATAAAAACGTTTCTTCCAATATTATTGTAGCTTATAACAATATATAATAGGAGTATATGATTGTAGAACTATATACCTGTTTATAATACTAATATTAATACCCAAGGTTCATAAATTAGTAATATGGAATCAGAGTGAAAATACCTAAATATAGCAACAAAAATTAGGATAATGGCAATAGGGAAATCCAAAAATTCAAAATAATTATGAAACATTTTATCGAAAGATAAAAAGTCAATCTTGATACAAATTTATTTTTTACTAGTGACATAGGGAGATTTTAGAAGGGTCAAACCATCCCCTAAATAAAACACGGAATTTATTCTCATAAATTATATGGAGAACGGTGAGAGATATCGACAAATTCAAGAAAAAGTTGCATGTCTTCTTACGTGTAAAAAAGCACGCAAAATATATTCCTTAAAAAATCAATGGCTTGTAAGTACACCTGGGACTCCTTTCATACGATTAAATTGTACAATACTATACAAAAGCAAATCGTGCAAAAAAGGTCATGCAAGTATCGATTAGTAACAAAGTATAAAACTGGTTTTAAAAAACGCAAGGCAAAAATACATTCGTTGAAGCATTTTGTAATAAATACAGTACATATATAGATATGAGCCGTTCACTGTAGAAATTGATTAACTTCATAAAATAAAAAGTAGAGAAATGCAATGAAATAATGTATATTGTTTTCTAAAATTCCCTCTATAATTTAAATCGAAATAAATATCGTAGAATGCATAAATACAAATGTAACTTTCATTTAACGGTATATAAAATTTATAAGAAAAAATAGCCAAAAGGTAATCGTTAGTAATGTTACCATTTTTATGTTACTGAAAGAGTTAATCGATTTGGCAAGTGAAAAAAGTAATAAATTTAAATTTTACTAAATTTTACTTAAATTCTGATAAGACGACGCTAAAAAATTCACCGTTATCGTTCATGGCTTGCTAGTGCATTCGAGTTGCATTATTGCAACGATTTACATTAGAGTACGGAGTTAATCAAAGTGATCTCTGAAATAAATTATTTATTATTCAGTGGCCAACAAATTTTTGTCGTTTAATGGTGTTAATCATAATTATCGGGGAAAGTTATTATAAATATAAAAAGTTACGACTATACCAAGTGCTTTGACACTTAAATTTCAGATTTTTCAAAAAGTGGAGTTAATCGATTTGTGCAGTGAACGGTTCATATATATATGGGTACATTGTGTTACAATATATAGGTACTATAACAATATACATTTTCGAATTATTATATTTTAACTCACGATAAATATTTATTATATGTAATATGACATATTTCTTTACTTAGAATTAGTATAATTAGGTAAGAATATATGAACTATTTATTAACTAGACATGTTTACTCATAGATGTTTTCTACGCAAGTATATGCGATAATAAATTCAATAAAGTGAAGGAAAACTACGTAAATAGTAAATCGATGAGTAAAAACTTAATAAACAATATCAAATTAAAATAAAATAGGAGAGAATAATATTTTGTTAACAATTGTCACTTCTATAAACATTATTCATCGTTTCGAGTTCGTTGTTTCATTTATTTACTTCAAAATTCGTATAATTGTGATGGTTACGTAATTTTAAAATCCTGTAAAAGAAATCCTAGATGTATATCTTAAAAAATTTATTTTAAAATTATCCAATTTTTAAAGAACACGACACCTCGCATATTTGATTTTTATTTTAATTATTATATTCTCTTTACTGCTATATTAGTCTACCAAATTATGAAGTAAAACTTGCAATAAAAATCATTACCATGCACGGCAAATAAATCATAGAGTATGAGAACAGCTGGTGTAGTTAAGTAATAAGATTTTGAAAATCGCATTGTTTGCATGAGAAAAAATTGAAACAAAACTCCAAAAGCGCTACGTATCCAACCAAAATAAAATTTGAAGAAGTGGAAGTGGAAAATGGACTTACAAAAATACACTTCAACGTGTATGCACGTATAATCAAAATTCAATGCATCGTACTAAAAATTTATTATTAATATCTCAGACACAATTAACTCTTTGCATTCGACGATTTTTTGGCTAGAGAAGAGTAGAAAATCAAAGATTCTCTACTAAAAAACTGACGATACTTTTTTGAGTAGTAAATAAAGAATTGTATAATAATAGAATTGTAAAATGATTTGATTTAGATACCTCGCGCACTGTTACGTTACATTAAATTTGATATATTAATTAACCTGAATCTTCTAAATTTTATGAAATGGTCACTGAAAGTCACCTCTCGAGTGCAAAGGGTTAAATTCACGCCACCACAAGTTTCTTTCATTTAATTCAATCTAGTAATCTTTAAATTAAAAATAATTATCCATCGAAAAATAAAAATGAAAAATCGTGTGCTCAATCGAGATGATATTAATTAGATATCATCTCGATATCTAATTAGATAATTATTAATTAAATATTAGATATTGAGCAACTATACCTACAACCATTCCAACAACAATCGTAGCGAATTTGTTTCTTACCACATTCAATGTTTGCGATCCTGTTCCGACGTATTGGAAGGACGGCAAAGTGAGAAACCGCACCTGGTGGTCTGGAAAAGCTAGAAAAGCTGGAAAAGCTGGAAAAGCTTGGACTGTGCTACTGCATGAAGCAGACAAACAGCGTCGCCGCGTGTCAATCGACTGCCTTTTGACTCCTTACGATTCTTCGATTGCGGATACTGCATTGCTAGACCAAAAGGAAAGAAAGCCCTTGGTATATTTACAACGCGACATAAATTCCATTATTATAGACCGACAGCCTGTCTAAACATCCTCGAGTATTTGACTTTCCTTCGCGGGGCTGCCTTTGACCTGTTCCGGTTTCTGCGCTCGGTTTCGCGCACAATGAGACGAGAAATCGTGCCTTCAATTGTGTCTTTTCGCCACTGCACGTTAATACCCAAAGATCCCTTCATCGTCGAACAAGGTAACACAATTTTTATTCCCCTTTTGTTCCATTGAACTCGTTTTCTTAGACACCAAAGACCAAACTTTCCACTAGTCACGACCAATTAAAACGAATTAACGAGTCGTCGTGAAATATCAAGAAAATCAATTTTTAGGAGGGTTGACTGTCTTAGCGATCGAGAGCTCTCTTTTTAAATGTTCTGAGCACCCGATCGTCCATTGTCTTCACAGGGCACGTGTCACGGAACACTCTCGATGGTTCAGATCTTTCTAGAACCATGATTCGCGACACGTACCCCTGTGCGATTTCTGACTAGTCATCAAACGCTCTGGACCTTTCGAGGTCACCAAAAATTCCTTCTTTCATTTATTTCATCTTTATTGTTAGTTTTGAGAGACAAGTTTCGGGTACTTCTTTCGCAAATTTGTTCCCTGTGTTTAAATTTGAAATTAAAAGTTTTAATTGGAAAAATTCGATCAAGAACAATTTTGCTCCAAACTTTTTAAACAAATCTTTACCGACCTAAAAATATAGGATTCGGTTGTGATAGTTTTCGTACATAATTTCTTTAACCCTGTACAACTTGTTAAACTCTCAAAAATCTGTATGCCCGATTACTTTGAAATTTTTACTCGTTATTCCACACGCTAATAGGAACCAAAATCATATTTTTGTAATAAATTCCGTCTTTTTCTTCTCTCCTTAAAAAATTGTGCAGAAGAGAATTAAATTCTGGAATTTGCAATTTGCATTTGTCAATTTACCAATTTTCGACAGAAATTAATTACTCTACTTTGAGCGATAAACATATTGGATAAGAATACTTTCGATTTTTACTTTAGTCTATGACCAATGTATAAACACAACGATATCCATTGTAGCCACGTTAACAATACGAGAAGCTAACGAGAATTTTCAAAAAATGATTTCACATTCCCAAGAAAAAGTTAATCAAATTAAAAGAAATATACCATAACGTTTCTCAAGGGAAATTCATAAAAATTATTCAATTTCTCAACATTCGCATTTAGTCTATGGCTATATTCATCGTAGTCTCATTAACAGAACGAAAAGCTAATGAGAATTGTCAAAAAATAATTTCACATTTCCAAGAAATAGTTAATCAAATTAAAAGAAGTATATCATAACTGAAAGAAAATTCATAAAAATTATTCAATTTCGCAAGATTCGCATTTAGTCTACGGCTATATTCATTATAGTTTCATTAACAGTACGAGAAACTAATAAGAATTTTCAAAAAATGATTTCACATTTCTGAGAAACAATAAATCAAATTAAAACAAAAATGTATCACAACGTGAAATGTAACGTTTCACAAAGAAAATTCATAAAAGCCGATAAATTTGCAAGATTCGCATCGAAATGACTTGCGAAACTTTCTCGAACCTTGCGCGAATGTTACTGTAAAACGCGAGTCGCATAACTGTTACGCTTTCTAAAGCACAGACGATAGAGAGGCCAGAGCCTATTTGTTAATATTCAAAACGATCCCTGTTCGGAAGGTTTTGCACGATCGCAGCGACAAACAGGTGTCCCCGTGATATTGGATCGCGGAGTTAATCGAACGACTGGAGAACAGTTTGCATACGAAGATTTTGCTCGGCGAAAGAAAAGAGGGAAGAGAAAGTGAGAGCTTTTTCCGGAACATCCTGAAGCGGGAAAGTTTACAGGGCCTCCAATCCCATCGGGATGGTCCCTCTTTTTCTCTCCCTTCAACCGTACATCGATTCGTTTGTCAAGTAACTTTCGAGTCCGGGGGTAAGCCAATATTTCACGAGGAGCGGAACCAAGATTGAGGCTAGGAAGCGGTGGGAAGGCTGCTGACCACAGAGAAGATAAATTTGTTCCGCAATTGAGACGGGCGTGCCGTAGTAAATCTTGTCTATTAGGTATCTCTTCTTCTCTCTACCGCAGGTATAAAACTATAAATTGAGGTTGGAAAGACACCTCCATATTGAGCCTGACCACGAAGAATTACGCGTAAAGAACAAGAAGTTTTCACCTGGTTCGCTAGTTTATACAAGGCACTTGCTGCTTCTCCTCTTGCATAACCGTCTTGCGTTTTACGACCACGTTTAATTCGAAAATCTATTCGAGTTTATTGCGTTTCGAGGAATTTTGATTGTCCGTTTCGCTCGATGGAGGTCGTCAATCGAATATTCCGAAATATTCGAAATATATTTCCGACGTTTCGCAAACCGAGTGGTGATATAAATAATGTCGATCACGCAACTTATGCAACGAATATATTTAGATTTTATAAATATTTTTCAGACGCTCGTTGTCTTTCGTACACGTATATATTCGAAGGATTCAGATTTGCATTAACGATTACTATGTTCACGAAAAATGCACGTTATCGTATGACTTTTAGATTTATTTTCGTCAGCTGTCGGAGTATAGTAAGGGATTGTGTTACGTAATTTATTTTACGTTATTTTTGTCCTCGATTTTATTTTTATGCTTTTATTCGTTTCACTTTATTTATTATTCTCTGCCAGTGTGGGTAAAATGTATTTTATCTTTTATTATATTTTATTACTCGTAAATATTAATGTATAAGTTGGTATTTAATTTGGATATATTTTGTTGTCATTTGTTATCGTCATGATTTTCGTTATAGCTTAATAGGATTTATGGAAAGATAATTGTAAACGAAATCTCGTGTGATGGCTACAATTTTATAAACATTATTTACGAATACTCTGTCGTTGTAAAGGAACAACATCACTTTCCCTTTATTTATATTTAAGAAAGTTTAATTTCAAAAATCTTGATAAATTTGTAAAATTATTTAATTATGAATTAATTTAAAAAGGAAAATATTTTGAGTTGTTTATGATCTATAAAAATGAACTATGATGCAGCGTGCAATGATTAAAATGAAAAGAATATTTTCTTACATTTATTTATATATTTATATAATGATAGAATCGCTATAAAAAGGCAATATCATTTTCTCCATATGTTAATTTACGAAAGTTTAATTAAAAAACTCATGATAGATTTATAAAAATCTAAATTGATTCAGGAAAAATATTTCGAATTGCCTATAATCCATGCAAACAATGCTATATTACGATGAGCTATGATACAGCGTGCAATGATTAAAATGAAAAGAATATTTTCTCACATCTATTTATACATTTATATGATGATAGAAATCACCCCCAGTAACAAACTGCATAATTACCCCTGGCAATTTATTCAAATATCAGGTTACTTTAAACGTTATACTTACCGCAATATAATCTTCATCAAAGATCGAGCGAACACAGAAATATAGTTTTTTAACGACGCATAATCTGCGAGAAGCATTTCGAAATGTGTACTTATTTACATTGATATAATCACTGTACTGGCAGAGCAGATGCATCGCGTGCACGTTAGGAGTCGTTTCGACCCTGTCCTTGATACCATTCTTCGGTGTCGAACAACAAAATCAAGCATACCTTATGTGACCGATATTCGCAAGTTAGTGGAATAATTGCAGGGAAGTAAGAGCCGCAGTTCGATCGCGAAGCGGAAAAGAAACGTACTCTGGCAGAAAACATCTCTGCCTTTTTTCTCTCCGTGTCACGGTAATATTTTGCTGGTTATGAGTTATAGCCTGGCATTTTTAAAGGCAACACAGTTTCGCGTAAATCGTGGAGGGATTATGAAATTCAATTTAGCATGCGATGTCATAGAGTCGCGGCACGTAAGATGGGAATAAATCAGCCACGCAAGACGAGCCGTAGTTTTGTTTCACCGCGTTCCCGATAGGTCGCGCCACGTTCGATCTCTCGAGTCGGACGAAAACTACAATGCGCATGCTCCGTGTACCATTAGCGTAATTGTAAACCGTACGTTTCAACCGGCGCAGCTACTCCTCGGACGTTCCAATAACGCATTCCGGCTGTCACGATTCCTCGCATTTGCGGGACGTTTAATGTCGTAACATTTTGTCTTTGCCGATTGGACGTCGTCAATTCTGTACGGCTCACTGAATACCCGCCAATTAATATTTATACTTTCTCGCTTTCTCCACTTGTCTTCCGAAAACGAGTTCGACGAATACGAGGTATTCGTTAAATCGTAAATTCACTTGTCAATTTATTCGACGTAACGCTTTTATTCCGCTTCCATACCTGCTATTTATCTTTATTACTTTCTATCTTTCCCGTTATTCAAATAAAAAGAAATATTTATTCCATTACACCGTTAAAATTTTGCCGTGCCGTCTGAAAAAAGAAATTTATTCTACGATACTTCTCATTTTAATTTCGCACGCTTACTCCAATTACGAATACTTACGATATTTTCGCGTATTTGCATTTCGATATTTAGCTGTTAACGTCGGAATGAAATATAATATACCCGATAGAGAATCAATTAAACGAATTTACGTTAAAATGATAATTAACGCGCGTATTGATATGCGTGGAATAAAATCATATTTTAAACCATCGAGTAAACTCGACGTCGAAAGAGCGAACGATACCGTCCCGGTGGAAGGACGATTGGGTAATTAGGCGAATATTGTAGTATCCTAATTTCAGGGTCGAAGAGGGAAACGGAAGGTGGAAATTAAATCGGAATCTGACGAGTAGTAATTAGAGATACTGGTTAACTTGGTTTCGTAAAGGTCTAATACAGGTTTATCGCGGCATAATTAAGCTCGCGATTAACGTCGGGGAAAGGGATGGAAAGGGGGTGGAAAGGGGGTGGAAAAGGGGTGGAAAAGGTGGAAGGAAGGATAAACCGGTATGAGGCGAGTCGGCGATGCGCGAGATAAGAGATTTT
>NW_016910424.1:23603-32814 GCF_001483705.2 Eufriesea mexicana
AAGAGCGTCCGGGAGTCTGTTGGTTGGAAACACACCTCTAGGTTACGCAACCGCATCCACGAAGCATGCAGCCGCGTATACATCGAACATTACCTCTGTCGGTTCTTAGAGAGAGCACGATGTACATACGTACGGCTGT
Organism: Eufriesea mexicana; assembly: GCF_001483705.2. Taxonomy (NCBI): domain Eukaryota; kingdom Metazoa; phylum Arthropoda; class Insecta; order Hymenoptera; family Apidae; genus Eufriesea; species Eufriesea mexicana. The sequence continues at coordinate 23,743 of NW_016910424.1, forward strand.
TCGTCCGTTCGTTGGCATTCTGAATCATTCTCGATTCCCCGAGTTCGCCGCAGACGCGTGTTGAGAATGATACATTATTTCCCATGCGAATGTTTCTTTGCTGCGTAATGGGCGATAAATAACATAAATTAATGCCTTATTCCAGACATGTCGGTTATTTATGCCCCGGAATAACTTTATCCCGACGCGTGATTACCGGCAGGCACGCAGCCCTGCGTTTTACTCGCTTGCCCCCACTCCTCGCCCACTAGCGCCATCTCGCTCTCTCCTGCGCGCCACCTAGCCACCGCTGCTATCCCCACCTCGCTCTTCCCTAGCCTTATAATCCCCCTAGCCATATCGTAGGTATGCGCTGATACTTCGAAAGTTCAAATTGTTTCGACGTTCCGAAAGATAGATTCACGGATTTAAACGGCCCGCCATATCCCTCTACGCGAATAATTCCTTTCGTTACGTTGCGTAACGAGCCAATAAATATATCCCTGCCGATATTTTTCCAACCGGCAGATTAATCCAACTATCTCGAAAAACTCAATCGCAGCTGTTATTCCTGCGTTCGCAATATATCACCGAACACCGAGAATTCTCCTGGCGATTTTTCGCCAACGGGGAGACGTGCAACATCTTGAAAATGTCTTTGAATCTACATAAATCTCCTCCTCATTTATTTCCCCGTCCGGTAACCTAAGCGCAGTAACGTTTCCTATAGTAAATCGCTCGAATCCGTTCAAATCAAGACCGAGTGTCTTAGTTTAACAATGAACGTTGCTCGCAAATTCCTATTACATCCTCATCAGTCAGAACTCGGAATACCAGAATCGTTTCGGTCGCACGAACACGTAAACGCGCACGCGGCCGGCAATAAATCGCGGCTTACGAAGCGAACCTGGAGAATGTAGGCGAATCTCTGCCGCTCTTTCTACGTCCGTGGCGAAAGAGCGAAGTTGCTGGCCGGAGATGTCGGACGCGATAGGCATTGTTGAATCTGGAAAAAAGGGTACGCGTGTACCGTGACGAAATTTGACACGGCAGACGGTAGGTTACTCTGCTTGGAAACGCCTTTACCGCCCAACGGGCCCGATGAACCGGCGAAACGGAAAATACTCGCCGCTATGGCGCCACGTGTTCCTTCCCTAACCTACAATTTCCCATCGTCGCGACTCCATTTGCACGGATTAGCTCCGATACCACACGTTTTCTTATAGTTATTCGGGAACGTAACGTTGCTTAATGAAATCGGAAATAAAGCATCCGGGAAAAATACACGGTACATACGGTTAATCTTGTTTTCGCGTTTTTACGCAGCGTTTCCTCGTTGAAGGTAGACCACGTAATGCAAGAAATGTATTCCAGCTCTAAATCACCAACTAAGCGTAACGAGCAAAGATATTTAATTAAATCAATTCGCGCTGACACGATATGAATAATATACGAGTGAATTCTTGAATTTCTAACCGCGGAATGCTAAGCGATCTTTTAGGCATTAATAAGTAAGAAACAATGTACATAGCGTAATGAGGTTGGTATGTATAATTACTCGTGTAACGAGTAGCGGCGTTCCTTTGAAACTGGATTCCAGTACTGTTACTTCTATAAGAGCGTAAATTCCAATCAACGCGCTACTCGGTTAATTAAGAAGTCTTGTTATCGCGTAAAATATCACCGCAGGTATTTACCCGTTCTTAAAATTCTTCCTCCCGATACACGGGAAAAGCAGTACAGGTTATGACACGTGCATACATTGTACAGTTTATGAAGAGAATAGTTTTCGTCGGTTGCAGCACCGCGCCAATGTTACGTTTATTAACTTGTTTATCGCTCGGGGAACGGAGAAACGACATACCGATACTGATAGATCGAATCGATGAAATTTACTATTATTTCCCCTAAATATTTATCAATTTTTATCGCCTTCGATTCCGCGCGTATTCCACGCCAGTCTGACCGATTTTGCAATCGCTGAAACACGTGCATGTTACATTCAAGGCTTTTGAAATATTGTTAGGCACTAGATATTACTAGACACCTTGCCAAAATTAGCATAATAATGGCATATGATAATATCGTCAATATAATTACGTAGCTTTACATCTAATTACGTAGATTTCGAGTTATGCAACAAGACAAATAGTAAAAACGAGTTCAATGCATAAACGAATTTTAATTTAACCTCTAAATTAAGCAGATTTGAAATTCCAAATGACAAGTTGATCGAAGATCGCTTCAGATGGCGGTAAATACGTGGTTATTGTGTAGTCGGTAAAGCTGTTACCTTTCCTTACCGTGATTCTTCCCAATAATAATCGCGAATAATCGAAGATCGAAGCTTGCTTATAGATCTCATATAGCAAACAATTTCGATTCCCTTCGTTGCTTCCGTTTCAATCTTTAAAAATCTCGTAGCCACGACGCGTGTCATCGTTACGTCAGCTAAAACTTCAAACATGGCAGCAAATACTTTGTGTAATCACGTACAGAGCAATAATACGTTAAAGAAATGATTTGAAAAAATATTTTGTAATTCAAATGAAATAATCGATCGGTATCAAAAAATGATTATTCCATCAGGTCCGCTGTATTTTACAATAATATTCCGAGTGCGAATAACGTATCGCGCCTAACTAACGCGAATAATAAAACTGCAGGAAAATAAATCCATGTAAAAATTGTTGAAAACGCATAAATAAACGTATAAATAAATTTCTGCATCGTATGGTGGAAACGAGATCGGACTGATCATCTCTGACATATCGGGGAATGATTGGAAGGTGAGGAAATAAAGGATGAAAAATAAAGGAAGACGGTGGCGCCACTGGGAAATAGTTACTAGATCGGTTAACACGCGGCGGTTGCTAGTGGGAAGTTTACGGATGACTTTGGGTAACCTCTTCTAGATTCGAAGTTGTGTCGAGGAATCCCATGGAAGGAGGTTGCCCGGTGAATTATGGACTCGACGGGGCAACGTCGCCGCCGCAACATTAATTGGTTCTATCGCCCAAACGAACACATGTCGGATTACTCGTCTCGCTCCGTTGGTACATATACATACGTCAGGCGGCAGCACTGTCGACAAAGGAGACGAAGGAGCGAAGGAGGAAGAGGTGGAAGAAGGAGAGGAAGAAGGGGAGGAAGAAAGCATGGAAGAGCAATAGCAACCGCGGCAGCAACTGCGGCACGGCGAGAGAGGAAAAGAGGAAGAAAGAGAAGTGGAACGAGAAAAAGGAAGAACGAGATCGGGACAAGTCTGTCCTTTCATTAATCAGCGATTAAGCCTCTGGCCTCGGCCTTTATGAATTATTATGATACCACATCTCACGACATCGCCATCAGTCACGACTCGTCGTGTATCTCAGTAACTATCTCCGGGGCCGCCTGGCAGACGGGTTTACATTTATCACCGTCATCTTTTCAGCATGCTTGATTTATCTTCTCCGCATTATCATCTGGCACTTTGACATTTTGTTTGAATGGATAAGAGCGGCTAATGTCGTTTCGTCTCGGCAGCAGATACACGCGGAATACGCCTGTCTATATATTACGGGCCGCTGTGTATGTGCGAAAATACACGTTTGTATTTCGATTAGCGTCACGGAGTTGACAAACTTTAACTTGCCAAAAAATGGTAGGTCATTATCCTTAGACGTTCGTATTAACCATACAAACGTGTACCGAGAACCTCGCTTTTCTTTCTCCAGTATCAACGCCCTTCCAATGCTACCTCTATTTACGTGCACACGATACTACTTTCAACTATTTTGCTTAATTAACGAAAGTTTAATTAACGAAAGTTTAATTAACGAAAATTTAAATTGTAATTTAAAAATATGGTTTATTTATTATTAATACGAAACGTATTTTTCTTACATGGCGACGCTATTGGAGTATTAGGCCTGTTTATTTATAGGTAATATTAGTTTTAACTGTTTTGCTAATTTAATAAGCAAAATTAAATTGTGATATAAAAATATGGTTTATTTATTATTAATACAAAACACATATTTTTCTTACATGGCAACTCTATTGGAGTATTGGGCCTGTTTATTTATAGGTAATATTAGTTTTAACTGTTTTGCTAATTTAATAAGCAAAATTGAATTGTAATTTAAAAATATGGTTTATTTATTATTTATACGAAACCTATTTTTTCACATGACGACGCTATTGCAGTATTAGGCTTATTTATTTATAAATAATATCAGTTTTAACTATTTTGAGAGTTCAATTAACGAAAATTTAAATTGTAATTCAAAAATATGGTGTATTTATTATTAATACGAAACACATATTTCTTTTACATGGTGATGTTATTGAAGTGTTAAACCTATTTATTTGTAAATAACATCAGTTTTAATTATTTTAAGAGTTTAATTAACGAAAATTTAAATTGTAATTAAAAAACATGGTTTATTTATTATTAATACGAAATATATTTTTCTTACACGGCGACGCTTTTGGAGTGTTAAGTCTATTTATTTATAGATAGTATTAGTTTAAACTGTTTTCCTAATTTAATTAACGAAACGTTAAATTGTAATTTAAAAACACGGTTTATTTATTATTAATTATATGATTAGAATATGTCCTATTTACTTATAGACAATATTACTTTTAACTACGTGGATAATTTAATTATCGAAACTTTAAATTATAATTTAAAGTACCTAGTTTATTTATTGTTAATATAAAACAATTTTTTTCAAGTACCTGCACTACTAGAACATTGAATGTATTTACAATGGTACCTTAAGTACTGAAATTTTAAATCCTACTCGAAGAACGTGATTTATTCATCGTTAACACGAAACAAAATTTATCTTTCAAATTTAATTAAAAAACTAGATCGTTACATATTATTCGCACTTCAACCAATTATCTTAAGACCATATGTTACATACGCAGAAGCATTCGCCGAAGAATTTCGTTGATAAATTTTGCAGAAAGCTGTGGCTTCTCGAAAATATCGAACACAAAGTAAATAAGCTTATTATTTAATCATACACATCCAGAAACAATGTGTTCTTCATCCATCAGCAGTCAACGCAGCAGTGAATCCATTAATCAAGCCTGGTGACATCTTGACGCACGTAGTTATTAATGCTTTTTCTTACCGCAGTTAATATCGGCTTCCTCGCTGATAACATCGTTCGACCAAACGCAAAACATCGATAGGAATCACTTCTTATAATTCTAATTACTCCGAATGTAACGATATCCCTCGCGGAAAGGTATTTCGCCGAGTAAATAATTGCGGAATGAATCATGCACGGAAGCAGCGCGAAACGCCAAAGCGACAAATTACTTCTATCCTGTATTACCTCACCGATTTCCGACTTTCTATTTTTATTCGATAGAAATTGATTAACCGAATCGAATAATAATTCAACGATTTCCGATTTCTTATTGTAATCGCGACGATTAATTCTCGCATTATCATCGAGGTAGCAATAGCTGACGCGATGGCCGGAAAATTTACTACTTCTCAAACTACCTGCAACGAAGGTCGACTCGTAAATCTCGCGCGTAAAACGTTTAAAAAATCCTACGAAAGTTGGCATGATCGAATACCGGCTGGACAATGTGCAAAGGGAAGGAGCATATTTTGCAAATAAAATCGACAACAACTTACCGATTATACGGCGCAGTCGGCGAGAGCATTGTAGCGATATCTCGGAGAAAGATGGCTGTGTAGGTACTTCTAACTCGCGATACTTTCACGTACGGCACTGGCCTGAATTGTATTTATGCACCATTCTATTTTACGTTTCAGATTTTCGTGCCAATCTCCGATAAATCTGTCGGCATTAATAATCATAAGTGTAAGTTACGAGCAGGCCAATGGTCCAATAAAAGCTACGGAGAAGTTAACGTCGAAAGAGAGAAAAAGGGAGACAGAGGGCCCGAGGATTAATGCTAATCAAGAATAAATTATAATCATACTAACACCCTCTTCACGGCCTCTGGGTTTTCGTTCGCAGCGAAGGCAGGGAAGCGGAATGAGGAGGGAAGGGCTTTAATTTATTGGACGACCGAAAAGACATTGCGCGTAAGCGCATAACTTGTGTTTATCAGGATCCGGCCATTTACTCCTGAAACATATTACCGGTTTATCTGCTGGCCGGATAGCTATTTTATTTTAGGCACGTTTATCGTATGCTGCAGCGCAGGATATATGTTTAAAATATATTCGTGTACGAATGCGTTTATACCCGTGACAGGGAAACGTTCGTGGTAGGTGAGCTGTCCTGCTCGTGTTCGCTAGCACCGGCAGCCAAACGTTTCTGCTTCGCGTTCCGTTTGTTGTCCAACAGCTCCATAGCTCCATCACACCCGCGTCCAGTGCCGATCGCGTTGTTTCCCGAGTTATGCCGCCATTTTCCGTGCATCCGAAACAGAAGACAACCACGCGTGTGCCCTGCCCCGCGCTCCAGGCTCTTTATAGGTTAGGAGACGCGGTGACACCTCGCGTCGCCTCGTAATTCGGCCTTTCGTCCAACGTTACTCTTCTACGGTTGCTGAACGCGTGTCGTAGACTTTATCTCGAGCAGGAGCAGGCGCTTTCACGAGTTTATTATTGTTTGAGAAGCTTGGGCAAGTCAAACATGGCGGAGAAAAATATAAATATCAGGATCGCGTTGTTTGCTGGGATATTGGATTCAAAAGTGAAAAAATTGGATGCTTTTATAGTTGTATGCACATATGTGAATGTCGATGATTATATTTGGGTTATGACGAAGTCCTTCGATACCAACAATGCGGTGACAATTTTGGTTTTATTTTATTTATTCATTTAAGAGAAACCTTGGTTACTTGTCAAGAGAGATGTTTATTAACTCGAAAAGTCGAAAGGAGTTGGAAATACGAAACTTCAGTGCTTATCGTAGGTGATGAAATAATTTGATTCGATGCTGATTCGATATTAATACATAAAATAATAAATTATTCGCGCATTATCGTGACAAGCTGAGGGAATATTTATTGCAAATACGTGATTTATAAAACGTGTGTTTGTTAATGATCCACTCCCCTTTTAGCACCTTGTTGCCAGCAACAACTTTCGTTTTCCTCTTTTAATCGAACTGGATACGTGCCTTTCACACCGAGAGGTGTCCGAGCAGTTATTAAATATTGCAACTCTATGCAAAATGGCACCTTAGTTAAAATCAAGATTCGAAATACTTTGCTTCGCAAATTGCGCTCGTTTATCTCGTCGAGACCAGGCGCGCATACTTTTCTAGCCGATTTCAATAGCAATAAATTACGTGCCTCGGCGTTTCTGCGTTACTTTTCACGGAAAACAACAGGAAATAGATGAAAAGAGAAAGATTTCTCGATTCACGACGAAGTCAGCCGCATTTCTACGCAACGTTCGACGTCTAAACAGAAATCGGGCATTTTTATTTACCACGTTACGCGAGTTATAGCAACGTTGCAATTTCCCAGCGCGAATGTCGTAACTGTTGAAAACTAACTCGGCCGATGAAAGATAACGTGCTGGGAGAATGGCGACTGTAGAGGAGCGATATGACGTATCAGCGATGCGATGGAGATAAAATGGTAAAGAGGAGTGCGTGGTGGATAGATGAAGAGGTGTACGCGTGTCAGATTTATCGGTGAATTTCTAAAAATGTCTCTGGTCGAGTTATTTTTGAAATAGCAGGGAGATAAAACTGGCGGATCGGTGGTATAACACTTAGAGGAGCGAGCCGAGGAGAAGATAGGAAGAATATAGGGAGAGAGAAGATGGAGCAGGGCACCGCTTATTTACTCAAGCCGCGAGTTGATGTATGGTCCGCTGCTGGACGTTGTCGGTGCCTTTCATTCGACCGCCTCTTGCAGAGACAAGAGATAACCTCGCCTCTGATCAACGACTCTCTACGGCTCTCTAAAGGCCCTCGCTACATGATCCAAGCATGGGGCTGGCATGAATCTCGAGCCATACGCGGTGGAACCGGGCCCCAGGCGCGGATCGTGTAATGGAGAACCCGAGGATCGTTCCTCTTTCTGGCTTTTCAAGCCAGCCTAGCCGCGGACATCGGCCCGTGATTCGACCAGCAGCCAGATTTCACTGCTGACGCGATAATTAAAGAGGAATGACCAGCACGATTTACGGTACCTAATGTGCTGCAGTACTGCTCGTTAACTCGCTCTGTTAGCCGATGTGACGTAATAGCGCTACAAAACGAATAAAACTCGTTACACACGCTTTATCCTCGAGACAGACGATTTTCGAGATGGACGATCCGAGATTCCCTGCGATACCGTCACCGTCCAGTCACACCGATCCGACGAATCCATTCGCGCACCTAAGTATTCGAATAATTTTCACCTCTGCTCGGATATACTCGCCATTCCGTGTGGCCTATCCTGATTAGTATAGAGTCCCAGTGTAACTCACGGCTGTCGCTTTTCGAACATTTCTAGCCTACCTTTCACGCGTATCTCGAGTCATTATGGAAATCGAACATCGAATTACACGCGTGTATTCTCGAGATACGACGCGAAGATATGTTTGAGGTTAGGAGACCTACGCTTTGCCTTCCAGATGTTTCTGGCAATCAATTTTGCTTTATCCCCACATCGATCACAAGCGTCTTTCGGGATATCTGCTGGTGAAATCTCTGGAAACAGCGATTTGTACGGTTAAAATTCGCGCGATTATCTTTCGGACGCGTGAAGCCGCGTTTCCATCGCGCGTCGATGTTACTTACGTCGCGCGATGACGAGAGATAGAAAATGGCGGCGGAAGGAGGGGAGAAGGACATTTGCGGAGAAAAGACGAAGAGTACGGCGGTGTAATCGACGCCCTTGTAACGGAACTTATAAATCCGAGTCTGCCGGTAGAACTATCGGAGAGTGCGGTGCGCAGCTTCTCGTATAATGCGTGTGGCGCTGCCCACGGGGATATACATGAATTAAGCGACGGTTATTGCCCAACGAAATGCACGTTGGAAGTTTATCACTGGACTCATACACGCATACATGCGCTTGTTAACACGTCTGCTTACCGTAAGATTACGCAGTATAACATAACCCGAAGCAAACAAAATAACGCCAGTGTACGACGATTTTCAC